>NC_037680.1:77699208-77732617 GCF_003255815.1 Theropithecus gelada | reverse complement strand
AGCTGGGACTACAGGCGCCCGCCACCTCGCCTGGCTAGTTTTTTGTATTTTTAGTAGAGACGGGGTTTCACCGTGTTAGCCAGGATGGTCTCGATCTCCTGACCTCGTGATCCGCCCGTCTCGGCCTCCCAAAGTGCTGGGATTACAGGCTTGAGCCACCGCGCCCGGCCAAGCTAAGGGATTCTTTAGGGAAGTTTCCATTCTCTGAGTTGTTTTCAGAAGCTGTTAGTTGGCAAAGGAGGTGCCATCTCCTATTAAATGGGCAAAGACAAGATCCCTTTTTTGAGTTCCCTTAAGATCTCTTCCTGGGGTGATCCAGGCTTGCTGTTTTATGAGGGAGGGACACATTTACACAGGGGCAAGAACTAGTCTTTCAATCCATTGTTGCATAGGGGAGGCGTGGGCACTTCGAGTTGTCTTAGGACTTGTGTCTGAATTAACTAAATGAACTTTTCTGGTTTGCAGAGTGCTGATGGCAGAGATCGGTGAGGATTTGGATAAATCTGATGTATCCTCATTAATTTTCCTCATGAAGGATTACATGGGCCGAGGCAAGATAAGCAAGGAGAAGGTGAGTTTTCTTCTTTTTGGTTCATGGTCCCAAGAGCCTATCAGAAGTGGGAGCTACTATTTTTGATACAGAGAGAGGGAAGCAGGCAGTCTGCTGCCACTGTAGTGGGAGTCAGACATCTCAGGTGGTTTTAAAATAACATGAATGGGAAGAGAATTGGTTTATGAATTGAAGAAATAGGATAATAATATCTTCTGGTGTGGCCTTGGATGTTTCTTTTATCCTTGGATTTTATCCTTATTTCTGTAAAATTCATAGGCCTGGCTCATATGTGTTTCCCTCCCTATAGTTTGACGGGGGTGTGGGGAGGACATCCCATCTGCTTGTGCTGGGTGGAAACAGGAAGGAGGTGCTAGTCCATTATGGTATTGCTCTCCTACTGCCATCTATTTCTCCTCAGCTGACTCAAGGTCAGTGTGGGGTCTAGGCTGCATGTAGGAGTGGGGTGGGGGGAGGTTCTTGTGACTGATGTATCTGGGAAATGGTAAAAGTAGAGATTTAGAGTTGAAAACCAGGAGGCCGGATGCGGTGGCTCACGCCTGTAATCCCAGCACTTTGGGAGGCCGATGCAGGTGGATCACGAGGTCAGGAGATCGAGACCAACCTGGCTAACACGGTGAAACCCTATCTCTACTAAAAATACAAAAAAAGTAGCTGGGCGTGGTGGCGGGCGCCTGTAGTCCCAGCTACTTGGGAGGCTGAGGTAGGAGAATGGCATGAACCCGGGAGGCAGAGCTTGCAGTGAGCCAAGATCACGCCGCTGCACTCCAGTCTGGGTGACAGAGCAAAACTCTGTCTCAAAAAAAAAAAGAAAAGAAAACCAGGTAGTGGTGAAGATCTAGGGGATGTGTCATGATTACTAGAAAAATATTTAAAATCCATGGCCAGGCATGGTGGCTCATGCCTGTAATCCTAGCACTTTGAGAGACAGAGGTGGGTGGATCACCTGAGGTCAGGAGTTTGAGACCAGCCTGGCCAACCTGGTGAAACTCCGTCTCTACTAAAAATACAAAAAATTAGCCGGCGTGGTGGTAGGCGCCTATAATCCCAGCTACAGGAGGCGGAGGCAGGAGAATCACTTGAACCCAGGAGGCGGAGGTTGCAGTGAGCCGAGATTGCACCATTGCACTACAGCCTGGGCGACAGAGCAAGACTCCGTCTCAAAAAAACAACAACAACAAAAAAGAAAAATACTTAAACTCCAGTTGGCCTAGCACAGTGGCTCATGCCTCTAATCCCAGCACTTTGGGAGGCCAAGCCGGGCAGATCACTTGAGGTCAGGAGTTCAAGACCAGCCTGGCCAACATGGCAAAACCTCATTGCTACTAAAAATATAAAAATTAGCTGGGCATGGTGGTGGGCGCCTGTAATCCCAGCTACTTGGGAGGCTGAGGCATGAGAATTGCTTGAACTCAGGAGGCAGAGGTTGCAGTAAGCCAAGATTGTGCTATTGCACTCCAGCCTGGGCTACAGAGCGAGACTCCATCTCAAAAAAATAAATAAATAAAACAACATTCCGGTTGGCCCTACGTGGTACTGTTGACCTAAGGATAGGCCAGGAAATGTTTGAGAACCTATTGTTTCTAAAATATGACAATAGGTCCTCAAAATAGGCAGGCCAGTGCCTGCCTCTGATGATTCAGATAAGTCATTGCTTGAGAATTTCCTCATGTTCCTAATGATTTTAGTTTTGTTTCTTAAGTCCCATTAAACGCAAAATGGGAAGGAAAATGAAACTAGAACTCCCTTTTTGGTTTCTGCTAGTAATTGTCTCTCCCAGTCATTTATATATATTTAAATTATGATTATTATTTTCAAAAATAAAGATAGCACTTCAGTAACCAAATGTTAAATGCAAAGGAAATAGATCCCAAAGCAATGCCTGTTTTTGAACTATAGTTTGTTCATAATCACTGTGGCCCAAGGTAAATGAATAGCAGAACACTCAAACCTTGTTGTAATTTCACTTTTTTATAACCCCCTGAGTCAGAAGGTCAGAATGAGTTGGAAGGTCCAGCATTGATTCAAATATTTTGGAAACTTTAAAACCATATCATGTGATTTTTCTCAAAGTCTTTCCCCAGCTACCTTCCTTCTCCCTTTTTCAGAGAAGCCCTTAGAATTTTTCACTATGAGACCAGCCTGGCCTTTTGGAAAATAATAAACTCAGGAGGGTTCTCGTTTCAGCCCTGCTCTTTCATGGTCCTTCTCAATGACACAACATGGCACACGTGTCTGTCTGCAACCAAAGAGCAGATTGATGACCAAAAAACTTATACCACCACCTCTGTTCTGAGTAAAAATCAGGAGTCTAAGTTGCTCATGACAGAGATATCTGGTTTAAGATCACTGAAGGTCACTGAAAGGGCTCATCTTGTCACGTCTTCTTACTGGTATAAATCACATGGACTGAGGTTTGCATGTGGGGCTTATTAGTCAGCTCTATTTTTTTTTTTTTATTTGGAGACAGGGTCTCACTCTGCTGCCTAGGCTGGAGTGCCATGGCACAATCATGGCTCACTACAGCCTTGACCTCTGGGTTCAAGTGATCCTCCACCTCTGCCTCCTGAGTAGCTGGGACCACAGATGTGTACCACTGCACTCAGCTTATTTTTTAATTTTTTTGTAGAGATGGAGGTCTCGCTGTTTTGCTCAGGCTGGTCTCGAACTCTTGGGCTCAAGCAGTCTTCCCGCCTCAGCCTCCCAAAGTGCTGGGATTACAGGCATGGGCTACTGCACCTGGTCTAGCTAGCTCTATTGACGTTTGTTTTTTGTTGGTGGTTCTCTTAGAGTTTCTTGGACCTTGTGGTTGAGTTGGAGAAACTAAATCTGGTTGCCCCAGATCAACTGGATTTATTAGAAAAATGCCTAAAGAACATCCACAGAATAGACCTGAAGACAAAAATCCAGAAATACAAGCAGTCTGGTAAGAATTTTGGCATCTCAGTGGCCTAGAGGAAGTACTCTGTGCATGGGGCAGGGCGTGACTGGTAAAGATTCATTTGTTGGATAGGTGGATGGAATGGAACCCGGATGACCAAAGCCCTCTTTAGCTTGTGGCTAGAAATCACGCCCCTTTATATTCTTCATATCTCAGATCTGCCAACTCCATTGCCCTGTATATTCATGATCTCTGCAAAATGCTGCCAAGCAGTTCTTAAC
Source organism: Theropithecus gelada (assembly GCF_003255815.1). Lineage (NCBI taxonomy): Eukaryota > Metazoa > Chordata > Mammalia > Primates > Cercopithecidae > Theropithecus > Theropithecus gelada. Next base: position 77,728,884 of record NC_037680.1, on the reverse strand, counting down.
ATTTCAGTCTTCAAGAAAGAATCTGGGATCTGCACAGGCTGGCAGAGCTATGGACATTCAGGAGTTTTGCATGTATGCTGAACCCTACTGCCTTGCTCTGGTATTTGGCCTCACAACCACTATCCAACTTCGGGTGATGTCACTTGGGTCTCATACTTTCCTTGCATGTGTCCCAAATTTCACAAAACTTCCTTACGGAAAAGAGCACATTTGATTTTTTCCTTGATAAAAAGGACCAGACTCACATTGGCCTTCTCCCTTACTTGCATCCCTCATTGTCTTTTAGACTCAGCCTCAGCTTTGGCTCTGTTAGCAAGTTCACTGCCACCATAGCATCACAGCCTAAAGGGCATGGCTGAGACTCATTGATCTATAGAGCACTCTTCCACCCCAACACACTCTAAATTTGTCTGATCAAAGATCGAGAACAGAAGCAGCATTTATACTCCATTCTTTTTGTTTGTTTGTTTTTTGAGACCTACTTGATTTATTCCGATTATTTAACACACAGTGACTCGACAGTGATCCCAAAGTGTGCAAAGTTAAAGCCTTCAACTGCAGCTGAGGAGAGGGCAGGAATGGTACACCTGGGGACGGTGGTGAGTCAGGAATAACAGGCAGGCAGCCATGACCAGGGCGGCCTCCTCCCCAGGGCCAGGGACTGGGGAGTGGCCTGAGGAGCAGAACCCAAGGGTAGCCCAGGGCCAGGGAAGGGGGCAGAGACCTCCCCTTGGCCTAGGTCAGGAGCTCAGAAGTGCCACATGGCTGAGGGGGCAGCAGCCCGGGAAGGGCCAGAGGCAGGGCCAGGAGAGCACCATTTCCTGGGGGACTGGGGACAGGGAGGTGCCCTACAGGAGAAGCCAGGAGGAGCCTCCTGCCCCTGGGGTGGGGGCTGGGCTGGAGCAGGCTGCAGCAAGAAAGACCTGAGGCAGGTGCAGGGCCTGAGAGCCTGGCTGGCTGGATTCAGGGGGTATCCCAGGGCAGCCTAACCCAGGGAGCAGTCCTGACTCTGCAGGGGATGCTCAGCGAGGGTGGCCGCAGACCCCTCAGAGCCTCCCCTCCTCTCTCCCTGGAAAGGAGCTGGGGAACCTGTAGTGCAAATCTGTGGACTCAGTGATGGAGGGAGGCTGTGCCCAAAGGTGGACACTGGGGTACACTCCCTCCACCACCTCGCCCTGCACCGCTGTCCTCAGTACAGTCGCTTCTCGTAAGAGTGCAGGCCATGGACGCCACCCTCGATCTGGGCCGACATGGTCCGCTTCTCAAACTTGAGCTCCGCTGAGCACATCATGGACTGAAGGACAGACAGGCTGCAGGCCCCGATATCCTGGCAGCCATGCTGGATGCCCATTATGAGGTAGGGCATGAACTTCTGAATGGCCCCTTGGTCCTGGATGGAGCCCGAGACACCCTGTGTGATCTTCACCTTATCCCTGTCATTGAAGTATTGTTTCTGGCTGCTGCTGCTCTTCTGCATGGCATCCAGTGAGCCCATGCCCCGATACTTCTTGAGGTGCATTCTGTCTGAGAAGTACTCGCCAGCCTCCGTGGTGGCGGCCAGCAAGGAGCCCATCATCACTGTGGAGGCTCCAAGGGCCAGGGCTTTGACCACATGCCCCACGGTCTGGATGCTGCCACTGGCTATGATGGGCACACCAAAGCGCTGGGCATGCTTGGCCACCTTGTACACAGCAGTGCCTTGGGGCCGACCGAAGACCATCACTTCCTGGGTGATGTAGATGGAGCCGCAGCCCATGCCCATGCGCAGCCTGTCCACACCAGTGTCAATAAGGTTGTTGGCCTGGGCTGCTGTCACCAACGTTCTCTCCAGTCACCTGGAGGTGGGGGTACTTCTGTTTGATGTAATGCACCATGGCAGTCTGATACACTGAGTTCCCTTGGGACGAGTTCAAGACTATGATGTCGACGCCTACCTGGGTGGGCAGGTCCAGGCAGTATTTGTCATCCTCACGGGTGCCCACAGCCGCCCCGCACAGCAGCTGCTTATGGGAATCCTCGGAAGCCGCAGGGTAGTCTCGGTTCTTCTTCAGGTGGGTGTCGGTGATAATGGCCACCAGCTCATCTTGATCATTGACGGTAGGCAGCTTCCCTTTCTTGCTAAGCTGTGGGATCTCATTTGCCTCTTTCAACATCACACCTGCTGGAACCACCACTAGTTCGATCCTTGGAGTCATTGCCTCACTGAGGAGGGTGGTGTGGTCCTTCTCAGCAAGAAAATCGATGTCTCGGGAGGCGACGATGCTCACCAACTTGCTGCCCATGGTGCCTGTCTCCGTGATGGGGATGCCAGGGAAGCCATGCCGCATCTTGGCCTCCAGCACATCACCCACAGTGTGCGAGGAACTTAGCACCACCGGGTCCGTGTTGAAGTCCTATTCAAACTTCTTGACCTTCTGCACCTCACTGGCCTGAAACTCTGGAGTGAGTTGTGGTGAATGAAACTAATACCTCCTATCAGAGCCATGGCGATGGCTATGTCAGCCTCTGTCACACTGTCCATGGGGGAGGAGACCAGTGGCATCTTCAGCGTGACCATCGGGTCAGGGCTGAGGTCAGGTCCACCTCATCAGCTATGAAGTCTATGAATCCTGGGAGAATCAAGAAGTTGTTGTAGGTGAGTCCCTGGTCGCTGGCAAAGAGCTGCTGTGCGGTGAGCCCGTCCTGGAGCATGTAGCTGGTGCTGCCGCTGATCAGGTACCGCCATGCTGCTGCGAGGCCCCGTGGGACCCGACATAAACGCTGCCGCTGCTGCTGCCGCCTACACCGCGCCGCTGCCACCCTGCAGCCACGGGCCGGGTGGGCCGGGGGCGGGGGCTGCGGCGGGGCGGGCCAGGGCGCCCTATACTCCATCCTTAATGATGTTTGGTCGAAGAGTCATCTGAAATTTTGAATTCAGTAAGGTGGCTGGAAAGTTTAGGGTATTTTGAAAGCTGATGGTTGACCTTGGACTGAACCACTGTTGAAGATTTATTTGATAATAATTTATAAGTTTTAACTCAGTACCTCTCTTCTGCTTTTATAGCTCAAGGAGCAGGGACAGGTTATAAGAATGTTCTCCAAGCAGCAATCCAAAAGAGTCTCAAGGACCCTTCAAATAACTTCAGGGTGAGTCTGGAGCAAACATATGGAATCCCAGCATGAAACCGTTTCAGAGTTCTAATAAAAATATACATATTCTCACAGCATGTACTTTATTTAATATCTGAGAAAATTGTGATAGAAATGTGTATTTGTTTTAAAAACGTGTAACTTCTTATAATTTCAAAGCTAATACATGTTCATTGAGATATTTGGAGAATATAGAGAAAGATAAAAGAAAATAAATCACATATTCCACTATTCAAAGACAACCACTGTTAATATTTTGGTATATTTCCTTCTAGACTCTTTTTTGTGGGTGTGCATTTGTATCTGTATATATATATATACAGTTGGACAATTGGACTTTTTTTTTACTGTTCATTTATTCACTTGAAATTGTAACTTAAAAAAAGAAAATGTAACTTTAAAAATAGAAATAGATGCACCATACCTATGGAAAAAAATTTTAAATGTACTACAAGAAGTTTTAAAAGTATATTTTTGCCCGGGTGCGGTGGCTCACGCGTGAAATCCCAGCACTTTGGGAGGCTGAGCCGGAAAGATCACCTGAAGTCAGGAGTTCGAGACCAGCCTGGCCAACATGGTGAAACTCCATCTCTACTAAAAACACAAAAATTAGCCAGGTGTGGTGGTGGGCGCCTGTAATCCCAGCTACTTGGGAGGCTGAGGCAGAAGAATCGCTTGAACCCAGGAGGCAGAGGTTGCAGTAGCCAGATCGCACCATTGCACTCCAGCCTGGGTGACAAAAGTAAAACTCTGCCTCAGAAAAAAAAAAAAGTATGTTTTCTTCCTACCCCTATAATACTGACCTCCAATTATTTTTCCTAAAGGCAGCTGTTGTGAACTAGTTCATTCTGTAACTATCCAGAGATAGTCTACACATATATTTCATTTTTGCTTTTTTCTCTTTTGCAGATGATAGCACCCTCTGTCCATTGTCCTGACTTGTAAATTCTTGGAAATTGTTCCATATGATTAACATGGAACTGCCTCTACTTAATCATTATTTTGAACGATTAAATAGTTTCATTTTCTAAATGTGTTATAATGTGTTTAGCCCTTTCTTGTTGCTGTATGTTTAGATGCTTTCCAATCTTTTGTTACTACTAATAATGCTATAAAATAAATACCCTTGTACTTCTTTGTGCATTTGCTTTTTTACTGAGCTAATTTTAATGATTTCAGCAAAAGTTATTTTGTTATTGAGTGATGAAACAAAAGATTTTTGAGGGTATTCACGAGCATAAGTATCACATAGTCACTTATGGTTGTTGTGTTCGTAGTACTTAGTACAAGGTATCAGAATTGTTCTTCAGTTAATCTTTTATCTTGAGAAGTTAAATCTTGGTGTAATCTTATCCTCATGTTCATATAAAGGTATGTGGAGTTTGTAGTGAGGACTTAGACCCGGGTACAATTTCCTCGTTAAATTAGAAATGCTTTTGGCAGTGTTAACAGCTCTTTTAGAATTTGTCTAGCAGGCTTTTCAGTTTTTGCCAGAAAGCCCCTAAAAAAAAAAGAAGGAAAAAAAATGCTTTTGTCTGGGTGTGGTGGCTCATGCCTGTAATCCCAGCACTCTGGGAGGCTGAGGCAGGCGGATTGCTTGAGCCTAGGAGTTCGAGACAAACCTGGGTAATATGTCAAAACCCCATTTCTTCCAAAAATACAAAAATTAGCTGGGCATGATGGTGTGCCTCTAGTCTCAGCTACTTGGGAGGCTAAGGTGGGAGAAATTGCTTGAACCTGGGAGGTTGAGGCTGTAGTGAGCTGTGAGTGTGCCACTGCACTCCAGCCTCAGTGACAGAGTGAGACCTTGTCTCTAAAAAGAAAAGAAAAGAAAAGAAATATATGTATGTATGTATATATATATATGTAAATGCTTTTGTAAAAGGATGTAATGAAAACATTAACCACTCTTGTAATATAAATGGTTTCATGGCGAATATGTCTGTAAGATACACTACTGAGCAGTACAATTTCAGAGCTAAAATGGATTTACGGATTATATTATCCAATCCCCTTAATGAACAAAATAAGGAAACTTAGCCCTAAAGAACATTAAGTGATTGTGTACCTCTAACTACTAGCAGAGCTGGGCCCAGCCCATACTCCTTCCACTGCACTGTGATGTATATAATAAACTGTATACTTGTCATGCCATAGCTTAGATATAGCATACTTTTTGTTTATTTTGAGACGGAGTTTCATTCTTGTTGCCCAGGCTGGAGTGCAATGGCATGATCTCGGCTCACTGCAACCTCTGCCTCCTGGGTTCAAGCGATTCTCTGACCTCAGCCTCCCAAGTAGCTGGGATTACAGGCATGTGCCACCATGCCTGGGTAACTTTGTATTTTTAGTAGAGACAGGGTTTCACCATGTTGGTCAGGCTGGTCTTGAACTCCCAACCTCAGGTGATCTGCCCACCTCAGCCTCCCAAAGTGCTGGGATTACAGGCGTGAGCCACTGCGCTTGGCCTAGCGTACATTTTTTAAAAGAATGAAATGTGCTTTCTTTTGTCCTTCTGAGTCTCTGTAATACCAAATAATGAGAAAAAGCAGATTTAGGATTCAGATCCAGGTTTCTGAGCTTTCTCTGCTATTGTCTGTCTAATATAAATTATATTGTCATTCTCAGTTGAAAACCTGTCATATTTTTACTATTGTGTTTCTATTTTGTAAATGAGGCATATTCATTGCTATGTAGCCTGTTGTGAGCCCATATGCTTTGCATATTAGTTTCTCCTTAAATTTTCTATATTTAATATGTCACCCTAAGGCTGGGCACGGTGGCTCACACCTGTAATCCTAGCACATTGGGAGGCCAAGGCAGGCGGATCACCTGAGGTTGGGAGTTCGAGACCAACATGGAGAAACCCTGTCTCTACTAAAAATACAAAATTATCTGTGTGTGGTGGTGCATGCCTATAATCCCAGCTACTTGGGAGGCTGAGGCAGGAGAATCACTTGAACCCGAGAGGCAGAGGTTGCGGTGAGCCGAGATTGTGTCATTGCACTCCAGTCTGGGCAACAAGAGTGAAACTCCATCTAAAAAAAAAGTGACCCTGATTATTCATTCATTAATTTAGTAAGCAGGCACTATGGCATATGAATGCAGTGACTTCCTTAAGAGGTTTAGGAGCTGAATACCTAGAAGTTAACTCATATGAGTCTGCAGAAGTGCTTCAAAAATTACTGTGTAATTAAATGCCACAGGATACCACAAGATACTATAGAATTAAGAAATTATGGCCGGGCGCGGTGGCTCACGCCTGTAATCCCAGCACTTTGGGAGGCTAAGGCGGGTGGATCACGAGGTCAGGAGTTCAAGACTAGCCTGGCCAAGGTGGTGAAACCTTGTGTCTACTAAAACTACAAAAATTAACCAGGCGCAGTGGCAGGCGCCGGTAATCCAAGCTACTCTGGAGGCTGAGGCAGGAGAATCACTTGAACCCGGGCGGCAGAGGTTGCAGGCGCCACTGCACTCCAGCCTGGGCGACCGGGTGAGACTGTCTCAAAAAAAAAAAAAAAAAAAAATTTAAAAATTATATGGCTACAATACAATGCTTTTAAAATCCATCTTTGATGTGATATGTTACCTCTCTCTAATTGTATAAGTGAATACACATCTATGCACGGGGCCAGTTTCTATCTGATATGATCAGCCTCTGACTAAGTTACTAATTATTAGTAAAAAAGGCAACTTACTTTTTTTTTTTTTTTTTTGAGACAGAGTCTCGCTCTGTTGCCCAGGCTGGAGTGCAGTGGTGCGATCTCGGCTCACTGCAAGCTCCGCCTCCTGGGCTCATGCCATTCTCCTGCCTCAACCTCCCGAGTAGCTGGGACTACAGGCACCGGCCACCACACCCGGCTAATTTTTTGTATTTTTAGTAGAGACGAGGTTTCACCATGTTAATCAGGATGGTCTTGATCTCCTGACCTCGTGATCCGACAGCCGCGGCCTCCCAAAGTGCTGAGATTACAGGCGTGAGCCACTGCCCCCGGCCGGCAACTTACATGTTTTTAATTTAGAAACACAGACTTAGCTACTGACACAGCTTAACAGATAGTGCACTTCTCTCTTTTGGCTAGGTTAGCTTCAGAGAAGAACTGTCATTTGAAAGCTGAGTGTCTCAGATGGGTTGACAGCATGTGGTATGTGTATCTTACATAGGACCTATCGTCTGAGAAGAGAAAGGGTTGGTTTAATCTTTCATTCTCTGATTACTCTTACTCTAGCCCTCAGAAGTGGTTTATGAAGAATATTTGATTATCAAGAATCAGAACCATATGTTGCTTATGTGTAGCTAGGCAATGATAGAAAAGCAATAACTGGACATTTATGGTGTACTTCCGTGTGTTTGGCACTGTGCTGAGCGCTTCGTATGCATTAATCTTCATACAAAATCTGTAAGGTATCTATTATTATTATCCTCATTTAGCATATGAAGAGACACACATACGGAAGTTAAATAACTTGCTCAAGATTACATAGCTAATAAGTGGCAGAATCAGGATTCCTAGCCAGGTCTGTCTGGGCTAGAAATCCAACTCTTAACCATGCTGTACTTTGCCCCATGTTGAAGGAACAGGTGGAATGTGAATCTCATGTTCTAACAGCTTATCCTAACCTGGAGCTATGCTAGCAACTATACTATACTGTAACATCAGCTTTTATTGGGCTGTTTTGAAACATTCTACTATGCTAGCTTAGCTTTTTTTTTTTTTTTTTTTTTTGAGACGGAGTCTCGCTCTGTCACCCAGGCTGGAGTGCAGTGGCTGGATCTCAGCTCACTGCAAGCTCCGCCTCCCGGGTTTACACCATTCTCCTGCCTCAGCCTCCCGAGTAGCTGGGACTACAGGCGCCCGCCACCACGCCCGGCTAGTTTTTTGTATTTTTTAGTAGAGACGGGGTTTCACCGGGTTAGCCAGGATGGTCTCGATCTCCTGACCTTGTGATCCGCCTGTCTCGGCCTCCCAAAGTGCTGGGATTACAGGCGTGAGCCACCGCGCCCGGCCAGCATATTTTTATTTTATTATTTTTTTTTTATGTTTGTGACAGAGTTTCACTTTTCACTCTCTTCGCCCAGGTTGGAGTGCAATGGCGCCATCTCAGCTCACTGCAACCTCTGCCTCCCTGGTTTAAGCGATTCTCCTGCCTCAGCCTCCTGAGAAGCTGGGATTACAGGGGCACCCACACCATGCCCAGCAAATTTTTGTATTTTTAGTAGAGGTGGGGTTTTACCATGTTGGCCAGGCTGGTCTGGTCTGGAACTCCTGACCTCAGATGATCCAACCACCTTGGCATCCCAAGGTGTTGGGATTATAGGTGTCAGCCACCACTCCTGGCCTATTTTCATTTTTTAAAAGCAGAATTTCCCTGTTCTTTGGTAATATGATATGGGATTTATGGAGTTAACAGCTCTTGCTATTCTTTAGATAATTTAACTGTGGAGATGATATTTTTATTTTTTTCCTGGGTTAAGAATCCTATTGAGACATTTAAAGAGGTGTAATGTATAATGTACCTCTGAAATAACAAACAGGAAGTGTGACCTTTTATTCTTTGTATTTGAAGCTCCACAATGGGAGAAGTAAAGAACAAAGACTTAAGGAGCAACTTGGCACTCAACGTAAGACCACCTTTTTTTAATATTCATTCTTTATAAATGCTTGATAATTTTAGTACAACTGTTGCATTTTTAGAGTTGGCAATTTCCTTTATCTACATAATCTAAGTAAGCTCTCAAAATAAAAACCGGTTAAGCTCTTACGATAGACTCATTGGCATTTCTAGTTGTCTATTGAATTAGCTTATCTAAGTTTGAACACCATCATACTCCATCAGCTTCGTCATCTTGGCTATATTTTAAGAGATGTGACGTTTATAACTGAAATGGAATGGAGCTCTAACCAGGCCATGTTAAACATTCATCCAACCATGATAATGAACCATGTTAAACCAAATATCTAGCAGCAGGAAGAGGAAAGGTAAATAAGTTCTTGTCTTATAGCCCATTTAATAAATCTGGATATTCTACAGATGATATCCCCCCTTTCCTAACAAAGAAAGAAAACGTGCAATTTAAAGATAGGTCAATTTCAACCCGCATGATCTATTTTCTCTCTTAAAACATTAGCACTTGATCCCATAGATCATTTTTTAAAAGATTACTTCTTTTGGCCGGGCGCGGTGGCTCAACCCTGTAATCCCAGCACTTTGGGAGGCCGAGGCGGGTGGATCACGAGGTCAGGAGATCGAGACCATCCTGGCTAACATGGTGAAACCCCGTCTCTACTAAAAATACAAAAAACTAGCCGGGCGTGGTGGCGGGCGCCTGTAGTCCCAGCTACTCGGAGGCTGAGGCAGGAGAATGGCGTAAACCCGGGAGGCGGAGCTTGCAGTGAGCCGAGATCGCGCCACTGCACTCCAGCCTGGGTGACACAGCGAGACTCCGTCTCAAAAAAAAAAAAAAAAAAAAAAAAAAAAAAAAGAATCCCCTAGCTCCCCCAGAGGTTATAGTGAAATGACTTAAGAACCCAAATGACTAACATAAAAGGCAGAAATAGAATTTGAAGGAGCCTTGTCATCTCTATTTAACAAGCTCTCAGGTGATATTGATTCAAGGACCATATTTTGAATTGCAAGATGCTAAAGGAAAGAAATACCTGACATATCCCAGCCCACTTCTGAACTTAAAGGGTACAGGCATCTGGATCACGGGGATTCTGAACTTAGATGTCTTTGCCTACAAAGCCTCTCCTGACTCAGTGGTGGCTGGAGCTAACGCTATATATACATATGTATAATTTTTTTTTCCCAGGAAATAGACTTTGAGAACCAGTAACTGCATTTTACTGGGGGCTCCTAAGGACAACTTGTGGTTAGTATTGTTATCATGACATTGTCATCAGGCCATTTTCCCAGTCAGCCTCTCAGATTCTCGAGGATGACAGATTTTTCATTTTGTCCTAGAGCTTATCAAAACACTTAGCATATGCCAATACACAATGAAGCCCACTCACCAGATGAATAAATAAATCTAGCACTCCCCTTCTACTGGCCCCCTTCTCTTCCCAGAGGGCCTGAAGAATCTCCACTCATCATAGCAAGGAAATGGGAAAAGGAGAGATTGCCCTAATTTACTCACTGAAACTCAGTTGGCACCTCCCAGAAAGTTTGAAGACTACTGACATTAAAACTGATGGCTGAATAGGTGAAAGATTTAAAAAAACAATAACAACAATGATAATAATCCCTTGTATCTGTAGAGTGCTTCACAGTTTAAAAAGTACTTCACATAGTAAATTATTATAGCTGATGCTCACAACAACCTTGTAAAATCGGGTATTATTATTTTTCGCTTTACAAGTAGGAAAACAAAGGCCCAACAAGGTTAGTGATTGGCCCAGGCTGCCTGGCCGTAACTGGTAGATCTGAGGCTTGAAACAGGTCTTCCAGCTACAGTGAGCTATGATCACGCCACTGCACTCCAGCCTGGGTGACAGAGCAAGACCCTGTCTCAAAAAAAAAAAAAAAACAGGCTTTCCAAGGTCAAATCTCATATACTTCCCAGAGCCCACACTGCTTTCAGCTCTTTTTGGTATAGTTCTTGATAATATATATCATCTCCAAATACACATTATCAACATAATAAAAGGTCGAGAGAAAAAACACCAGCTGGGCACAGTGGCTCACGCCTATAATCCCAACACTTTGAGAGGCCGAAGAGGGCAGATCACTTGAGGCTGGGAATTCAAGACCAGCCTGGCCAACATGGCAAAACCCTGTTTCTAGTAAAAATACAAAAATTAGCCAGACATAGTGGTGCATGCCTGTAATCCCAGCTACTCAGGAGGCTGAGGCGGGAGAATCACTTGAACCCAGAGACAGAGGTTACAGTGAGCCAAGATCGCACCACTGCACTCCAGCCTGGGCTACAGAGCGAGACTTTGCCTCAAAAAAAAGAAAACACCAACTTAAAGTTACAAGTTATCTTCCTTTCCCCAGGAACTCAGTCTGTCAGTAGCTTCCATGCCCCTCTGAACCTCTAAAAGACATTAACATGTGAGCAGGAGGAAGGAGCAACCCAAAGCTTGTGGGAACTAAAGCAGACTCCAGTGGCCGTTTCCTCTTCGGACTGAAGGGGCTAAGATGTGGTTAACTGAAAAGATTTTCAATTCGGGCTCTCCAATGTCTCCAAGGGCAGGAAGCATAGGAAAGGAGCCCACCCTGATAAACTTCCTCAGCAGGGGTAGGGCCAACGGGGATTCAGAAGGGATGATGGAGTTTCTACAAAGGTAGGAAGATTGCTGTCAGACTTGTTATTTCCTTTCTTTGTACCAGAAATTATCAAGGACTGACTTCACAGAAAATGAACTAGTAAACACCACCACAGATCTCACACTGTCAGAGGCTGGCAAGAATGACTAGCTCTTAGTCATTCCTATCTTTCTTCATGTCTTGTCATTCTATCCTTCAGGCAAACACATACCATCTGTCCCTTCTACTTGCATATGATCCCAATTCCTTTGAGAAAGCATGTTTCAGCCAGGGGCAATGGTTCACGCCTGTAATCCCAGCACTCTGGGAAGCCAAGGCAGGTGGATCACTTAAGGTCAAGAGTTCAAGACCAGCCTGGCCAACATGGTGAAACCCCGTCTCTACTAAAAATACAAAAAAAAAAAAAAAATTAGCCAGGCATGGTGGCGCACGCCTGTAGTCCCAACTACCTGGGAGGGTGAGGCTGAAGAATCGCTTGAACCCAGAAGGCAGAGGTTGCCGTGAGCCAAGATCACGCCACTGCACTCCAGCCTGGGCAACAGAGTGAGACTCTGTCAAAAGAGAAGAGAAGAGAAGAGAAAGGAAGAGAGAGAAAGTTTCAAGAATTTAAAGGGTTCACAGGAATGAAGTGACGTCATCTGGCAGTTGGATAAGTGGGCAGAGACAGTAAAGTGGCTGCACTTCTTATTATCCTCGTTTCCGCCATTCAGTAGAGTCTGAGACACTTCAATCCCTCCCACCTATCCAGCCTCAGGAAGAGGTGATGAATTACCTATAGTCCGAAATAAGGTGAGGGTTCCTGAGCAGGTGGGTCTCCACAGCTTTTCTGTCCGTCTTCAAGATCCGTTTGAGCAGGTCAAATCGCCTCACTCTGTAGAGCAGTTCAGCCAAGTCCCCGACAGACAGCTTACCTCTTTCACGTAAAATATCCAGAAGGTCCCTGACATTAGGTGGAACCACATCTACAGCAACATCCCGGCACAAAAAGAGCAGCATCTCCTTCTCATCTGTGTCAAGTGCTTCTTCGACCTGATGGATGACCTCAGCAGACATCCTACTCTTAGACTACAGAAGCTCACAAGGGTCTGCAGAAGTACAGCTCCGGGGCAGTCAACAGAAAGCCAGCAGGCAGGCAGTCAACTTCATTTCTGAGGGCTGACTTCATTTCTTTCAGAATCCTTTCCAGTGGGGGAGTTCTGTGGTTAAAAGGGAATTTTTCTGAAAATCTTATCAAGCTACCTTACGCCTAAGATTGAAAGTATGGGCTCTTTCTTTCTTGGTGGTCTCCCTGACCTAAGTAGATTAACTTCTATAGAAGGGGATCTATAGAAGTCTATAGAAAGGGATCCTTGGTAGACAGAGCCAAAACGTCAGACTAATCCAAAGAGACAGAGAAGAAAACCTACATTGTAAAGGAAATGAAACAACAGATGAAATCATCTCCTAGGAAACCCCACATTCTTTTTCAGAATTCATCAGAATGTAAAACATGTTCCAGGGAAAATTACAACTAAGGGGTGAATGGCCTCAGTAGGAGGAATAGGGAAGAAGTATGTAGTAGGAGGAAGAGGGAAAAGCCCAATGACAAACAGCCTGACTAAACTAGGGAAACTTGCCTCACAGGGTTAAATCTCCACTTCAATGACTCCACCCACGTGGCCTTGAACAAACAATGGGGAAAAGAAGTTTCTGTCCTTATGCCACTCCTTTTTTCTAGTTGCTCTCCTACTTCAAAAGCCCCTCACTCACACCTGGAGGCAGAAACCTCTGCTGCCATCCTCCTAGACCCCAAGCCCTTTTCACAACTTCATCACGAATGCTTACAGAACCTGCCACCAAGTTGTCGGGTTTGGATCATGTCTTCAGACCCTGAGCCCCATGGAGGTGCCAGAGGCCCTGACTCTCAATGCACTGCTACATGGCAGCAATTGCCATCAGTACTTCTGATGTTCTCAGTGAACATCAGGAAGTTACAGAGGATCTGGGGAAAGATCTCACTCCGGGGATGGGGCTGGGTGGGAGGGGTAAGGAGCTCATGCAATGGGTGTGTTCTTAACTTCTTCCATTGAAACATCCTATTTTCTTGCAAAATTTAAGTTGCTAACCAATCTACTCTAAGTTTCACAGCTAAAACTTATGTTAAATCACCTCTTGTGTTCTTTATCTGTTCCTACAAGACAGTATTTCAGGTTAAAACCAAATTTATTAACAAAAAATATCAAGCCTGTAATCCCAGCACTTTGGGAGGCCGAGACGGGCGGATCACGAGGTCAGGAGATCGAGACCATCCTGGTTAATATGGTGAAACCCCGTCTCTACTAAAAAGTACAAAAAACTAGCCGGGCGAGGTGGCGGGCGCCTGTAGTCCCAGCTACTTGGGAGGCTGAGGCAGGAGAATGGCGTGAACCCGGGAGGCGGAGCTTGTAGTGAGCTGAGATCCAGCCACTGCACTCCAGCCTGGGCGACAGAGCGAGACTCCGTCTCAAAAAAAAAAAAAAAAAAAAAAAAAAAACAAAAAATAAGTGGAAACACAACCCAACTCTAAATTGCCAATGGTTGCTTTGTATTTGTGTTCAAGTATATTTATATATTTATCTAGCTGTATTGAGTGAAAGAAGCACTGAATCCATTTATTTATTAACATACAATATCAGTCCACAAAAGATTTGAGCTATCTTAAATAAAAACACATAAATAGAAAATTTTATATGAGAACAAGGGGAAAAAATTATGTTAGAAATTTGAAATGGGCGTGCCCATTCATCCAAACTTCACTTAATATGATTATTTGTAAATAACTGGAGAAATTAAATTTGCTAAGTTAAATTTACTAAAATAAATTTGCTCAATGAAAGTGGAAAAATTGGCACTCAGAAAGATAAATACAAATTTTATGTGCTCTGGAAAGCCCAAATCTATACTCCACTCGCAGGCCAACAGTGCTTTAATCTCTAATTCTCTATTTTTTCACAGTCATCTAACTTCTGTAATTCATAAATATCAACAATATAACAATGCCACCAAGAGTTAACAAAATTAGATAATCATTTTAAAAAACGTGATCTGCTCAGTTTGTTTCTTCCAACCATCACACCCAGTCACGCACACTCAACAAGAGCACTGGCATACTGTCTTCCCTCTGTGCTCATGGGGGTAGAGTTTGGCAGCAAAATCTAGATTACTCAGTGGTAGCATCTGGCACATTGAAAGAAAATATCAAAAGGAAACTACAGATCCCGTGTGGAGCCAGCCCACTCAGATGCAGCAAAATATCAGCGTGTGTGTATGCTGGAGGCAGTTCACTGTGGCTAGAGGTGCTGGGCACTTGAGAAAGGAGAGCATACTAGGGAGAGGTAGGGCTGGGGTCCGAATAATCACCACTTTGTTGCGGTTTCTTTTAAGCCCAAGCCAAGAAACTAACATAAAAATTACCCTTAGACTAGGGAAGCTCATAAGGTCTTCAGTTTTTTGTAGAGACAGGGTCCCACTGTGTTGCTCAGGCTGGTCTCGAACTCCTGGGCTCAAGTGATTCTCCTGCCTCAACCTTCCAAAATGCTGAGGCTACAGGTGTGAGCCACCACACCCAGATGAGTGAGTTCTTTAGAGCCCAGTAAAAGGACTTGCGCCCATCAGTTACCAGCTCCACCCAGCCTGAGCTGTCGGACTCAGTGTCCCATTCACTTCTTCTGAAGACTCACTTGCCTTCACCTTACTCAGATGAAGGGCAAAAGGAATATCCAAGCCCAATTATTTTTCTTCCCGGCTTTCAAATACCCAATCCTCCTAACTGATCAAGATTCTATTAGTTTCACTTCTCCCCGCAGTGTTTTCAGCAGTTCACTTTCCCCAGTTAGACAAAATTGGCAACCGTGTGTATTTTCTAGAATTTTAAAGGAATTCCCCTTAACTCCCCTCACAGGCATATTCTAATTTAATGACTATATCTCCCCTTCTTTTCCACACCCACACCCTGGGACAAACTGTCCCCGACCTTCACAACAAGAGCAAATAAAACCTGAGACCAATTTCTGTTTCATTTCTCTTGCAGAAGTCATGAGACTATCGCCAATTATTATGCAAAACGCCAACAAAGCTTAGGCAAGTCAGAGTTATCTTTCACACACTAGCTAACAGGAGCATCCGGTTTTGGAAACAGAAATACTCCAGGCATTTTTTTATAGAAATTACACTTAATACTGGAACTAACAAAACTGCTGAGAGGACTGGAGGAAGGGGCTCTGAGGTGGGATTCTAACAAAGACTCCTGGGGCTGCTGGAACAACCTTGCCTCAGCCAGGGAAGTGAGGATCAGGAGGCTGCCACTAGAACTGAGCTCAAAGACCCTCTGACAGTGGAGACCCAGAGATCAGAGGGCGCATGCTACAAACTCTGGCCAGCATTTTCAACTATCTCGCCTTTTTCACTCCTGCCTGCAGCCCTGCAGCATCCAGGGTGACCGAGTCCCAGGAAACCCCTCAGTCGCAGGCAAACAGGGATGGTTGATCACTCCAGCACCCCTGCCTTAATGAGTAAGCCTCTAACACTCCTACAACTCGAGTAGCAAGTAGTTCCGAAGGAAGGGAGAAGAGATAACACAATCTGAAAACTACCTACCACCACACCCTGCTGGTTTCCTGAGCCGGGCCCTATGGCTGCTCAACAGTTTCATTTACAAGAAGTCTCTGGTCAGTTCCTTTCCCACACCCTTCAAGGAGTGCTCCAACCTGCACCACTCTTCCATCCCAACACCACCTCCAATGCCATTTCTCATCCATGTATCAGGCACAAACTCCTGCCACCTTCTACCCTTCCACTGCCCCAGCCGGTCCCTGCTGTCCCTCTGCTTGCCTAGGGCTAAGCCTCCCTGTGTGCCCTCCTGTCTCTACTAAGCCCCTATGTCTACTCTCATGATCCTCTCTCTACCTCCAGAGACAGCTCCTCCCAGCTCATAAACATGTGCAAGTCTCTTCCATCTTAAAAAATAAAGCCAAAACCCTCAAAAAAGCCTGAGGGTCCCCTAGACCGACCATCCTTTCACTTTATTCCCTTTCACATAAAGCTGGGACCTCGTGAAGGAACAGTCTGTACTCAGTGCTTCAGTTTCTTTTTTTTTTTTTTTTTTTTTTTTTTGAGACGGAGTCTCGCTCTGTCGCCCAGGCTGGAGTGCAGTGGCCGGATCTCAGCTCACTGCAAGCTCCGCCGCCCGGGTTCCCGCCATTCTCCTGCCTCAGCCTCCCGAGTAGCTGGGACTACAGGCGCCGCCACCATGCCCGGCTAGTTTTTTGTATTTTTTAGTAGAGACGGGGTTTCACCGTGCTAGCCAGGATGGTCTCGATCTCCTGACCTCGTGATCCGCCCGTCTCGGCCTCCCAAAGTGCTGGGATTACAGGCTTGAGCCACCGCGCCCGGCCTGCTTCAGTTTCTTCAACCACAATTCACTCCTCAACAGGCCTCCACCTGGATCGCCTCACCCCACATCTCCTCTACACAGCCACACTCAGTCCTGAGCCTTACTGGAATATGACGCAAAAGGGACAATCAGCAATACTGATGCTGTCTTTATTTAAATTTTTGGTATTTTGTTCATCATAGATTTTTGGCATTTATGTCTGTTTTTTAAAATATTGCATTAAAATATTATCTATGTTGATGACTGACTTTTTGAGCACCCCCTTACATGTTGTCCTGAAGCGAGTGCCTTGTTTGCCCCTGCTAATATCCCAGCCCTGATGACACAGCTCTTGTTGAGGCCCTGGTGACCTCCTGGCTGCCACATCCAAAAACTTGGTCCTCTTTCAACTGACTGCTCAACTCCAGCTGACACTGTTAATTAATCCCTCCTTGAAACTCTTCTCCCTTGGCTGAGCTCACACCACTATATTCTACACAGACCCTTCTCTAACCTTCTCCTACTCCTCAGCATACTCTTTCTGCACCTGTCCCTTAAGTGCTGGTGCCTACCATCCATCTCTCATCCAAACTCATTCCCCTAGTCATTCTGTTCCCCTGCTTCCGACCTTACCCTCTCCAAATCTACCTTCCATCTAAGTGAACTTTCTAAAATTCATGCCTGAACTGGCCAGGCACAGGGGCTCACACCTGTAATCCCAGCACTTTGAGAGGCCAAGGCAGACGGATCACTTGAGGCCAGGAGTTCAAGACCAGCCTGGCCAACATGGCAAAACCCTGTCTCTACTAAAAATACAAAAACGGGTGGCTGAGGCACAAGAATCTCTTCAGCCTGGGAGATGGAGGTTGCCAGTGAGCTGAGATGGCGCCACTGCACTCCAGCCTGGGCAACAAGAGTGAAACTCTGTCTCAAAAAAACAAAACAAAATAAAATACCTCTATTGAAGCACTTAACACACTTCCCTGGTACCCACATTAGCCCTAACCAGGTGTCAGCAAATGCAGTTAAGTTCAGTCAGGCTTCTCAACCTTTCTCACAGAACACCAACGCTACCTCCATCAAAGGCACATATTGTTCCCTGTAATCAGTAGCAAAGCATGCAGCAGGACCAGCTAAGCCATCCAAAGACGTACTTAACATTCCCTTCTTTCTACTGCTTCTCTATGTGAAGCAAGGTCATTGTATGGCATGAAAGCAATGTCATGTCCAATAAGCTATGGCGTGAATGCAAATGTAATTTCTAAGCAACCCCACAAACTGGGCGGCAATGGAGAAACCTGTCTTGCCAGCTGCAGAAAGCAGCATGCAAACCTGAACTTTCAGGTGTCTGGGAAGCCCCAGTGGAGATGAGAACATGAAACAAAGTGTCGAGAACATGAAACAAAGTGTCATCCAGAAGTTTCTAAAAGGAGAAGAGGTTGCACAATTCTGGGTAAAGTAGAATGTGGCCATCTCACAGAAGTTTTGTGCATTCATCCTGAACATAACAAAATTCACCTTCCTACTCTATTGGTGTGCAGAACAACAGATGATCCCAATTTTAAAATGACATAAAATTAGAAGTTATATTTTATAAAATTCTTTATGAGGCTGCTATGGTTTGAATGTGTCCCCTCCAAAGTTCAGGTGTTGCCAATACGATAGGATTAAGAGGTGGGGCCTTTAAGAGATGATCATTCCCTGGAGGCGCCTCCCTTCTGAATGGGATTAGATGACCTTATAAAGGGGGTTGATAAAGGGAGTTTATTTCTTTTTTTTTTTTGCCCTTCCACCTTTTGCCATGTTAAGACACAGCATTCTTCCCCTCTGCAGAATGCAGTGTTCAAGGCACCAGATTGGAAGTGGGGAGCAGCCCTCACCAGATGTCAGCACCTTGATCTTAGACTTCCCAGCCTCCAGACTGTGAGAAATAAATTTCTGTTTTTATAAATTACCCTGGTTGTGGGTATTTTGTTATAGCAGCACACAACAGACTAAGACAGAACAGACTTTTCATGACTCTCAGGGAAGCTCCCACAAATTCCAACCAGACAGTATCTCCAATAACTTCCTTGGTTCCTAACAATTACATGTAGCCTGCAGAAAACGAGAATGAATCAGAAATGAGAAAGCATCTAGATCAAAAGATCATAAATCATCATCTAATTGGATACAGAAACATGGCAAAGTCACCAGGAGCAACGGAGGTAAATCAGTTGATGTAGTGCCCTTAACTAAATTTAAATTTTCACTTTGGCAGGTATATTTGCTCAGCTTACACAACAGATTGCCCACTGTAACTAAAGGTCCAAGAGTGGCCCTGCAGGAGATAGCTCTGTTCAAAATCAGAAATTGTGCATCACACTAGGGACAAACTTCTGATACATAGCTCAAGCACTGAGTATCATCCCCACTTCAGCCCAACCCATAATCTAACTCCAAACCAACAAATATCTCAATGGTCCCTGGACAGTCTTTTTCTGTCCCAGCACCTTCACTCAAGCATTTGCCTCCATTTGGAAAGCCCCTTCCCTCCTCTCAGTCTGTGCCTGAAATTATATCTTATCTCTCAAGATAGCTCTTCTATAAGCTTGTCTTGATCCCCAAATCAAGTCATCTCTTCCTGCTTCGTAGCACTGTTTGTGTTCTCTTCCAGCATTTTATCTTATTCTATCCTATGTGAGACTGAGTTGAGTACTGTCATATGTGGAGGTCCTTGGGGATAGATAGGCTTTTACTCATCTTCATTAGACTATGGTAAACAATGGCCAGGGCTGCCAAGCTCAGCCCTCTTGGGTCTTGAACAGACTGGTCATCATTGGACCATTGCAGCCCATGTGTAATGCTTACTCATCCCTTCATAACATACAATGAAGCAAGATGGAGCCGGTGGTGTAGTTAAGATACCATACTTGGAATCTAGTTGTTGGATTCAGAAGAGTGAGTTCGTGAAAGGAAGCTTTTGCAACTACATGCGTTAACAATGCTATTGCTTTAGAGTGACTTGCAGTGTAATTCTAAGAGGATGGGTAAGTCCCCATGCAAAACTTCCTGGACACTGGCAGGACCTCATTGTGAGTGGGGAGAATACAATGTCTCCAACCAAGGGGATGTTTGGAACTCATCATCAATTTATTACCAGGCTTCAATTTATTTGACAGAGAAAAGTGAACAACAGGTCTGCCTGAGTTTAAGCAAGATGTCAGATTTTAATGCTTTGGCAAAGACTGAGTTCAGAGACCAGGTTTCAACTTCAGGTAGTATGAAGAAGACCTATGGCTTAGCCTCACTTCTTTTTAGGTATCTAAACCATCTGATGTCACCTTTAGAGGAACTGGATGTCTAACTTCATGCAACAGCAGTCAGGAAAACAGGCATTCCTTCTCCTCAAGGTTTTGATCAAAGGAATAAAAAGTGGCTCAAGAAACAATCCCACCTATTCAAGAGAATAGCATACTATCAATTATGCTACATTACTGCAATAAAATATTTAGGAGACATTCTCTTAAGTTAATCTAGACACAATTGGCTTAAATTAAATTTCAACTTGGCAGGTATATTTGCTCAGTTTACACAACAGATTCTCCATTGTAACTAAAGGGCCAAACTTTGCCCTTTGGGAGATAGCTCTGTTCAAAGTCAGAAATTGCACATGATACTAGGAATATAAAGTTCTTAAAATTACTTTTATATAGCATTCATTTTCTATAAAAAGCACTACCTGCTTTTTGCTCTAAGAAAATCTGGAAAATAGAGAAAAGTAGAGAAGAAAATAAAAATAAAAATTAAAAATTAAATTTAATAAATTTAATAAAATTAAAAATAAAAATTCCCCACTTGCTTCAGTCTCATCACCATCCCTGGTACCTACACATCCGTCCCCCTAGTTTCTCATCTCTTGCCTGGTTCCTTGTTCTAGGTTCCTTGACATTCCTGGTGACTACCCAGGTTAAAGGGATAGACTCATTCTACATTTAGGCTGAATGATAGCCAGCACATTTACAGAAAGCCTAGGCAGACAGCAACTGATATAGTGTCTCCTCTGGGGGTATAGCTTTGTGCTATATATAACTTGCCTGTGCTACCACATATTTTATTAACAGCTCCATCACGGAGCACAACCTTATAATTACTTACCAGATTAAAATAATCCAGCCTTATGATTATTTGCCAGATTAAAATAATCCAGCCATGGCTTAGAATAGAACTCAAGTCAAGTATAAAATCTGAACTATGGGGTTTCAATAGCATACCATGGCCAAGGTTTTGAGCGAAACTTTTGTGCTGCTTCTGTTTTCCAACCAGAAAGGGAGCTCCAGGTAGCAGAGAGAGATCTACGTGCTCCCATTCCTTAGCCCCAGTAGGTGCTCAGTAAACGGTGAAGGAGTTACTTTTTTCATTTAACTCTTGATTCAAAGTTGTGGTTATTGTTGCAGGGAATTTGGTTTACTCACCAGATAGTATTCAAGCAAGAGACTGTCAGGTACCTACTCTTTTAAACAATCTCATTGACTTTGGAAACTACTTTTGAAAGCTGCAAGTAAAAACAAACAAAAAACACAGCTATATAAGCCAAAGGGAAGATACAAAGGAAGTTCAAGGAGAAAACTCAAGAATTTCACAAGTAGGTAAGGTAGCTTTGGTTCCCATTTCTAAAGTCACATGACTAAAGAAACTCATTACCCTGGGAAATATTTTAAACCTTGGAGTAAGTAACTATGAGAGGATTTTTCAATTACATTTTTTAAAGTATATAAATATACATATAAATGATTCACTTCTTCAACTGAAGAGTTCACTGCAGAAGATACAAATTATCTTGAGTATGCAGATGAAAGTAGTATCAAGTGGTGTGTAGCTTCTCTCTTTCATAACAAGTACTAAATCAACAAAGATGGCAACTCAGTATGGAGAATAAGAGAAAAATAATGTAGAAGATGTTTATCTATTTGGGCCAAAAACCTAAATCACCAAAAAAAGAAAGTGGCTAGAAGTGGAGACCAAAATACAGAACAAGTGTAGAAAAGTAAGCAATTTTCGAAGTAGAATCACTTGAATCCAGGAGGCAGAGGCTGCAGCGAACAGAGATAGCACCACTGCACTCCAGCCTGGGCGACAGAGTGACACTGTCTCAAAAAAAAAAAAAAAAAAAAAGTAGCTGGGTGTGGTGGTGCACACCTGTAGTTCCAGCTGCTCCAGAGGCTGATGTGAGATGATTGCTTGAGCCCAGAGTTAGAGGCTGAAGTGAGCTATGATCACCACTGCACTCCAGCCCGAGCAACAAGCAAGATCTCACCTAAAAAAAAAAAAAAAAAGGCCCCACCTTGAATCTTTTTTAGAAAAAAGCAGGTTGTAAATAAACACAATTTTAAAAAATGAAATATTTTGCAAACTAGAAAACAAAAATATTATGAGTGTTTTTTTAAAAAAAATATGTAAAAGACTGTATTTGAGAGCACAAATGTGGTAAAAAAAACAAAACAAAACAAAACATTACACTGAAACCTTTGGTTATCTCTAGGGAATGAACCCCTGGGGGTTTTCTCTATTTACTTTGCATGTATTTTAACCCAGGTAATTGTAACACAACTTGACTGAAGAGTGTCTGAAGAAAATGCAGTACAGAATGTTAGGTACAATCCTGAAGCAAGTGCAAAGACAGCCGCTGAGCATATGAAAGTACAGAGAAAGGGCACCAGGGTGGGGTGTCAAGTCTTCTGAGGGGAGATGCCAGGAGGAGAGTATAAGGGAGATAGATACAGGGCATTCCAATAATGATAGTGCTTTTCACCTCACCGATCTATAGTAAGAAAGAACGATTGGGTTCTGCAAGTTACCTGGGCATACTAAAAGAAAATACAAAACAAACAAACAAATAAACAAAAAGAACCCATGGTGTCATAACTGCCCCACCATGGCTCACAGGCTTCCTCCAGGCAGGCTGTCAGTGGATCTTGTCTAAACTGCCTTGACTCGAAGTTACCTGTGTTTAGGTAACTGTTGAGTCTTCCTCAACCATATTGTGAGGTTATGGGGACAAGAACCAAGTTTAGATCCATTTCTATGTCCTCGGCACCCAGAACTCTACCTGGCCCAGAGAAGCTCAATAAATGTTGGTAGGATTATACTGAATTAAAGGCAAGGAGGCATTGGAGTCCATAAACACGAGTTTAATTAGCCCCTGGGGCTCTACAGGGAAGAAATAATCAGACTTCAAGGGTGCCCCATTCCCCAGAGTCCATTCCTGGTATTTGAAAGAGCAATATGCCTCGGAGTGTTGTGAGTCCACTGGAGGCTCAAGGAGGAGACCTAGGGCCAAAAGCGAGGACTCAATCCTTTTCTGCCAGTATCGGGGGACAGTGCCCCAACGTCTCAGGAGCCCAGGGCGACACCAGCCCAGGGGCGGGGATCGGGCAGGATTCTCGATCTACTCACGCCCGGGCAGCCGTCGGCTCTTCCCACTGGATCTCCGCCGGGACCAACTCCCACCCTCGCCGGACAAGCTCAGACCTGCTGCTCCGCAAAAGCAGAATTGGAAATGCTCCAGATGGGACGAGGAACAAGGACAGAAAGTCAAATATATCAACAGGTGGCTTCGCCGGAGGGCGTCCGAAAACCTCTGCCTACTGAACCGCTTCACGCCTAATCCCCGCCGCCCACCGGCTGAAATGTTACTACACAAGACATAAATTCTCGAATCCTGTCTGCGGAATTCCCCGCCCCCGCGCAGTTGAAACTTGCACAGGGCCACTCGCGTGTCTCTGGGTGGTGATATTCTCCATGCGTGGTCAAAGGGCTTATGCATATCTCAGGACAGTTACGTGCGGCCCCACCAGGACTGAGTGGGGACCGCCGGTGCGCCCCCACCACCTACTAGGAGCTGCGGTAGGACCTCCGATGCCCCAGGGGCTTAGGCAATTTCCGCTTCAGCTTCCCTGAGGCCCCCAGCCCAAGGCTCAAAAAACTGCACGTAATCCCGCCCACCCCGGGTCTTGCAAGACTTTCGGGGGGAGGGGGAAACCCAGCGACCCTGCAAATGGCTTCACCTTGGAAACCGGTACAAGGAAGCAAGCAAGTATAAGGAAGCAAGTAACCGGTATAAGGAAGCAAGTAAGGAGGTTAAATGTCAGTTACAAACAGAAACGTAAAACATAAAGTCGCTAGAGAAAGCCATTTTAACGAGGACATTTGACCCAAAAGCTGTAAGTAAAACAAGTATTAACAAAAGAAAATGTATGTAAAGCAAACATTTACAAACATTAAATGTATGTAAAGCAAACAGTAAACACTCAAAACTCCCTTTCGACCCAGTCTTTTTTGTTTAGATCTTGGAGTTGGGCCGGGCGCGGTGGCTCACGCCTGTAATCCTAGCACTTTGGGTGGCCGAGACGGGCGGATCACCTGAGGTCGGGAGTTCGAGACCAGCCTGATCAACATGGAGAAACCCCGTCTCTACTAAAAATACAAAATTAAGGGCATGGTGGTGCATCCCTGTAATCTCAGCAACTTGAGAGGCTGAGGCAGAATTGCTTGAACCCGAGAGGGGGAGGTTGCGGTGAGCAGAGATCCGTGCCATTGCACTCCAGCCTGGGCAACAACAGTGAAACTCTGTCTCAAAAAAAAAAAAAAGATCTTGGAGCTCGAGCCAGGTTTTTTGTCAAACAAAACTTTTGTAAGGTTATTTAGGGGAATCACCAACCCGAAAAGGGCCAAAAACTCCGTTCTTCTTATCTGAAATCTCTCTCTAAAGCAGGTCAAACCTTCCAGAGCCCGCTCTCAGTTCTAGATTATTGCAGTTTGTTGATATTCAAAACGCTTTACTTATGCTATATGCTAACCCCCTACTGGTTTCACCCCTCATTGCTTAAGAACAAATTTCAAATGTCAACCAATTAAAACATTCGCAAGACCTCTGGCGTCCTTGAATTTACTTCCTACTCCGTGGAGCCAAAAACTGATTCTGAATTTCAGTGGCCTTTGTTCTACTGCGTGCCACTGTTAATATTAAAAGAACATGGCCTTCTGTCCAAATCCGGACACTCTCAAGTAAGAACATCTTGAAGTCATTTTACATTTCCCAGTCCTTTTGAAGCGGTGGAAAAATGGCAGAAACAGGTTCATTTTAAAAGGCTCTAAAAACGTTTCTTCAGTCAGGCATTCCCAGCTTTTCCAAGGCAAGCTTTCCTTGCACTTGGGCAAAATAGATATTAAACTGCTCTGGAAAATAACAGCCCTGACTAGGCTATTGTTAAATTCCCTACAGGGCGGCGGCTCCCACTGAGTGAGGTCGAACGCACACACAACTGTTGGGAAAGTCCACGTTCCCAACAACTTTCGAAAGGAAAAGTGCCAGATCTTCTCAACAGTTCACTCCAAGAATTGAACTCTCAAGATCATTTTAAGCAAAGTTTACACAACGCTGAGGACCCGCCACTGAAGCTCGCGGGTGGGCCTCTGCGGTTGCGGCTGCAGGGGGCGGCTAGAGTTAGCCAACGTTTACTTCCGGTCTCTCAGGTCCATCGGGGTGAAGCTTGGACCGCAGTGGCCCAGGTGGCCCCTTTTTGGGAATCCGGGGCGGAGTTGCCAGTAGAAGGGGTTCGGGGTTTCGGAGCGGGGCGGAAGCGGAAGCGGGGGCATTCCGCTCAGCCCGCGGTAAACAACCGAGATAAGAAATCTACAAAACTGAGTCAGGTTCCAGAAGCGCCCCCGCCATCCCCTGGCCACTGCCGGCCACCTGCAGTTTCCCGGAGCGCAGGGCTGTGAGGAGCGGCAGGAGTGGGACGCGGGCGCGCGGCGGCGCAGGGCCTGCTGCAACGCTGACTCAGGGCCGGGCGTCGGGGCTTGGGGTCTGGGACAGCTCCGGCGCCGCCGGCGGGGGGTAGAGCGTGGGGCACGTACCGTCCTGTCGCGGCCGGACTCTCCTGCCGCTGACACCTCAGCCTTAGCTCTCCTAGACGCCCGAAAGGCGCACGCAAGATGGAGGCAAAGAAACCGAAAGCCTGGAAGCGGACTCGGTGCTGGGCGATGGCTGTTCGCAGCGCTTCTCTCCCACACCCCCTCCCGTGGTCTTTGGATAGCCCTGGGCTTTGCCTCAGCTGTCACTGGACAAAAGTCCAATAGCCGGCACTCACTGTGTTAGGCCGAGTCCCCATCCCTAGCTCCGGGAGTCCTTTTTAGTTGAGACTCGTCGGTGAGGCTGCCAGCTCACTATTTCCTGCTTTGGCTTGTGTGACTGAGTATGCAGTAACCGAGGGTGGATGTCGACACAAGTTCCACGCGTTAGGAGTAAACACTGCGAGGTTTTTTTGGGGTTTTTTTTTTTTTTTTTTTTTTGCTTTCTTTTTTTCTTCTTTCTTTTTTGAGACGGAGTCTCACTCTGCGGCCCAGGCTGGAGTGCAGTGGCGCAATTTCAGCTCACTGCAACATCCGCCTCCCTAGTTCAAGCTATTCTCTTGCCTCAGCCCCCCGAGTAGCTGGAACTACAGGCGCGCACCACCACGCCCCGCTAATTTTTGTGTTTATTAGAGACGGGGTTTCACTGTTGGCCAGGATGGTCTCGAACTCCTGACCTTGTGATCCGCTCGCCTTGGCCTCCCAAAGTGCTGGGATTACAGACGTGAGCCACCGCGCTCGGCGCGAGTGTTTATGATTTGATGTCTGGGAGTCATAGCAAACGTGAACGCACTTTGTGGTTTTTGTGTGTGTATGTTTTTGTTTTTTGTTTTCCTTCTTGAGACAGGGTCTCGCACTGTCGCCGAGGCTAGAAGGCAGTGGCGCCATCACGGCTCACTGCAGCCTGGACTTCCCGCGCCCAAGCCATCCAACCCCCTCAGCCACCCGAGTAGCTGGGACCACAGGCGCAGGCCATCATGCCCGACTAATTTTAGGGTTTCACCATGTTGGCCAGGCTGGTCTCCAACTCCTGGCCTCAAGTGATCCTCGCCCGCCTCGGCCTCCCAAAGTGCTGGGATTACAGGCGTCAGTCACCGCGCCCCGCTAAGTTTTTATTTATTCCTATTATCTATCTACTTTATTGTGATTCTTAAAAAGCTTTAACTTTTCTTGAAATAATTTTAAACTCACAGGAAAGGTGAAGAATAATACCAAGAGAGACTAACTGCAGGACGGCATGAAGAGCTCAGGATTCACCCCTAGTGAAACTGAAAATTATTTAAAACAACAAACAACCATTAACTATTTTAAGCCTCTGAAATGGTCCTAAGGGCAAACAGCAAATGAAGAAACATGTATTCCAAAAAATCTATAAAAACTCTTGCATCAGAATGTGAGAGTTTGTGGTATTTAAACCAAACCTCTCCCTTTGTTCAGCAAGACAGACTCCACTCCAGACGGCTGCAACTAAGAACCTCTCTCTTCCCACAGCTCCCAGTCAGAGACCAGCATGTCAGCATTTCTCATCTTGCCCCTAGCTACCTGATGCTGAAGCTAAATCCTGGGGAAGTGTGGCGGAGAGGTGGCAAAGTCCTTCCATTCAGAGGCTCTACCTTGGGTGGAGTGCTGAGACACAAGAGGAGACTTTAGCTCTTTTTCTCCATTACTTTCACCCCATATTCACCCCCAACCTTTTTTTTTTTTTTTAATCTCTCCATCTTCCCAAGATAGTTACATTCTGATTTTGATTAATCTTCAGTACATATGCTATTATAATCATGTAAACGGTAGTCACAGCCAAGTTATGTACCAAACTATGATTACTTTTCCTTTCCCACACAACCTTTAGTTTTTTCTGGAGTTAATAATTGTCTTGTTTTGTTGGTTTTTCCATGTAATTAAATACTAAACTGTTTGTCAGTTATCCAAGTTTGGTTTTTTGTTTGTTTTTGAGAAAGGGTCTCACTCCAGGCTGGAGTGCAGTGACCCGCTCACAGCTCACTGCAGCCTTAACCTCCTGCCTCCTGAGTTCAAGGGATCCTTCTGCCTCAGCCTCCTGTATCTGAGGCTTAAAGTGAGTTAATAAATTGAGAAATCTCACAACTAGCTAGTGACAGAACTAGGACAGGATGCCAAGAATTTATCTAATGCTTTTCCTTATATCACAGTGGGTGACTTGGGAAGTAGAGAATTAATAGCCACAGCAATGACTTTATATCTACTCTCTTAGTCACACGTCCCGCTTCAACTCCTCTGACATTCTGTGAGAATATATTCTTGGCTGGGCATGGTGGCTCATGCCTATAATCCCAGCACTTTGGGAAGCCAAGGCAGAAGGAACACTTGAACCCAGGTGTTCAAGATCAGCCGAGGCAATATAGGGAGAGCCTGTCTCTACAAAAAAATTTAAAAATTGGCCAGGTGTAGTGTTGCATGTATGTGGTCCCAGCTACTCAAGAGGCTGAAGTGGGAGGATCACTTGAGCCAGGGAGGTTGAGGTTGCAGTAAACCATGAGCACAGAACTGCACTCCAGCTTCGATGACAGAGTGAAACCCTGTCTCAAAAAATATATATAAATAAATAAATAAACTTAGTTTAAAAAGAATACATTCTTTTTTTTTTTTTGGATGGAGTCTCACTTTGTCGCCAGGCTGGATTGCAGTGGCATGATCTCAGCTCACTGCAACCTCCGCCTCCCAGGTTCAAGCAATTCTCCTGCCTCAGCCTCCTGAGTAGCTGGGACTACAGGCGTGTGCCAGCATGCCCAGCTAATTTTTTTTTTTTCTGAGACAGTCTGACTTTTTTACCCAGGCTGGAGTGCAGTGGCGTGATCTCAGCTCACTGCAATCTCTGCCTCCTGGGTTCAAGCGATTCTCCTGCCTCAGCCTCCCTAGTAGCTGGAATTACAGGCACCTGCCACTACACTCAGCTAATTTTTTGTATTTTTAGTAGAGACGGGGTTTCACCATGTTGGCCAGGCTTGTCTTGAACTCCTAACCTTGTGATTCACCCACCTCGGCCTCCCAAAGTGCTGGGATTACAGGCGTGAGCCACCGCGCCCAGCCATAATTTTTATATTTTTAGTAGAGACAGGGTTTCACCATGTTGGCCAGCACGGTCTCGATAAAAAAAAAAAAAAAAATACATGCTTGAGAAGAATAAATAAACACCTAATTCTAATATGCTGGTGCTATGGTTTGGATATTTGTCCCCTCTAAACTTCATGTTGAAATTTGATCCCCAGTGTTGGAGGTGGGCCTCATGGGAGGTATTTGGGTCATGGGGGCGGATACCTCATGAATAGATTAATGCCTTCCCTTAGCGGTGAGGGAGTTTTTCTTCTATTAATTCCCATAAGAGCTGCTTGTTAAACAGAGCCTGGCACTTTCCCCTTTTTCTCTGTTTCTTCTTCTCTCACCATGAGAGAAGGCTTTTGCCTTCCACCATGGGTGGAAGCAACCTGAAGCTTTCACCAGAAGTCAAGCAGATGCCAGTGCCATGCTTCTTGTACAGCCTGCAGAACCACAAGCGAAATAAACCTCTTTACTTTATGAACTACCCAGTCTCAGGTATTCTTTTATAGCAACACAAAACAGACTAAGACAGCTGGGTTTGTATAGAAATAGTCAACTGTAGATTTGTAGCAACAGACTTCACAAGCAAAGCAAGATGCAGAAATTGGGCCGGGCGCGGTGGCTCAAGCCTGTAATCCCAGCACTTTGGGAGGCCGAGATGGGCGGATCACGAGGTCAGGAGATCGAGACCATCCTGGCTAACACGGTGAAACCCCGTCTCTACTAAGAAATACAAAAAATAGCCGGGCGAGGTGGCGGGCGCCTGTAGTCCCAGCTACTCGGGAGGCTGAGGCAGAAGAATGGCGTGAACCCGGGAGGCGGAGCTTGCAGTGAGCTGAGATCCGGCCACTGCACTCCAGCCTGGGCTACAGAGCGAGACTCCGTCTCAAAAAAAAAAAAAAAAAAAAAAAAAAAAA
>NC_037680.1:77673506-77699110 GCF_003255815.1 Theropithecus gelada | reverse complement strand
CAAAAAAAAAAAAAAAAAAAAAAAAAAAAAAGATGCAGAAATTAGTTAACTAAGTCATTTCCAGAAATATAACTGGCACTATTACATAAGAATTAATAGTACTGCCTCTGGAACTAGTTCTGGGTTTGCATTCCAGCTCTACCTCTCACTAGCAGAGTGAACTTCTCGGTAAGTTTCCTCTTTGTGCCTCAATTTTCTCATCTGTAAAAAGGGAATGACAGTAATAGTCCCAACCTCATAGAATGAGTACACAAATTAATCTTTAGCATATGCCTGGCATGGCCAGGCAAGGTGGCTTATGCCTGTAATCCCAGCACTTTGGGAGGCTGAGGTGGGAGGAACACTTGAGGCCAAGAGTTCAAGACCAGTCTGGGCAACATAATGAGGCCTTGTCTCCACAAACATAATTTTTAAAAATCAGCTCAGTGTGGTAGTAAGCACCTGTAGTCCGGGAGGCCAAGGCGAGCATATTGCTTGAGCCGGGGAGTTCAAGGCTGCAGTAAGCTGTGATCACACTACTGCACTCCAGCCTGGGTAACAGAGTGAGACCCTGTCTCTGAATAAGATGCCTGGCATATAGTAGGTGCTAAATAAATTAAATACTATGTACTAGGCATTGATCTAGCCTCTGGGAATATAGTGGAAGGAAAAAGCAAAGGTCCTACACTTGGAGCTTAGAAGTTATGTTGACAACTTCCATTTCACCTTTTCCCAAAACTTTTCCCCCATGGTTAAGTGCAAGTGAGCAAATACTTTATTTTATTTTATTTTTATTATGTATTTATTTTTGAGACGGAGTTTTGCTCCCGTTGCCAAGGCTGGAGTGCAATGGCACAATCTCTGCTCACTGCAACCTCCACCTCTTGGGTTCAAGCAATTCTGCTGCCTCAGCCTCCACCACCATGTCCAGCTAACTTTTTGTATTTTTAGTAGAGATAGTGTTTCACCATGTTGGTCAGGCTGATCTTGAACTCCTGACCTCAGGTGATCTACCCACCTCGGCCTCCCAAAGTGCTGAGATTACAAGCATGAGCCACCATGCCCGGCCATTTATTCATTTTTATTTTTCAGAGATGGAGTCTTACTGTGTCACCCAAGCTGGAGTGCAGTGGTATGATCATACCTCACTGCAGCCTCAAACTTCTGGCCTCAAGCAATCCTCCTGTCTCAGCCTTCTGAGAACGTGGGACTACAGGGATATGCTATGGTGTTTGGCTAATATTTTTAATTTTTGTAGAGAAAGGGTCTTGCTTTGTTGCATAATCTAGCAAATAAATTTAAAAAATAACTTATGTCACACCAGAAGGCTACGCTATAATATCCATTCATTGGCAAACATTTTTGAGCTCCTACTATGTGCCAAGTATTACACAAAGAAATAGAGGCCAGATGCAGTGGCTCACGCCTGTAATCCCAACACTGTGGGAGGCCAAGGCGGGCAGATCACTTCAGGTCAGGAATTTGAGACCAGCCTGGCCAACACGGCGAAACCATCTACTAAAAATAGAAAAATTAGCTGAATGTGGTGGTGCATGCCTGTATTCCCAGCTACTCCGGAGGCTGAGGCAGAAGAATTGCTTGAACCTGGGAGGTGGAGGTTGCAGTGAGCTAAGATCGCACTGGCCTGGGAGACTGGCTCAAAAAAAAAAGAAAAGAAAAGAAAAGAAAAGAAAAAGATAAAAACGAAATAGAGTCTTTGTCCTCAAGGAATTCCTAAAAGGGACATTGAGCTGTAAAACCCTTATTGAATAATGCAATACTATGCATGCATTTCCATGTATTTATACATATAATTTTATTGATAATATATAAAAGGTAATGCCTTGTTTATCAGGAGATAATTTTTACCCAACAACCTAGCCAAGAATTAGGGATTATTAAGAAAAAGAGGTGCCTGTAATCACAGCACTTGGGGAGGCTGAGGCGGGTGGATCACCTAAGATTGGGAGTTTGAGACCAGCCTGGCCAACATGGTGAATCCCTGTCTCTATTAAAAATATAAAAAATTAGCTAGGCATGGTGATGTGCGCCTGTAATCCCAGCTACTCGGGAGGCTGAGGCAGGAAAATCGCTTGAACCCAGGCGGCAGAGATTTCAGTGAGCCAAGATGGCGCCATCGCAATCCAGCCTGGGCGACAAGAGCAAGACTCCATCAAAAAAAAAGAAAAAAAAAGAAAAAGAGGCATTTGCATGTACAAAAAAGGTGTCACTAAACTAACTCAGTTTGTTTGGAAGATCCTTGGGGTCTAGTTATTTTCATCACAAATGTTAACAAGTTCCTTTGGCTGGTTTCCTACATTATAATGAGCTGAAAATTAGGAAGGAGCTTCCAGAGCTGGATCAGGAATAAGAAGTGGCCGCTGGTGATGAATGAAGCAAAATAATATGTGATGAAAATGACAGAAAAATCATTTTCTGTCATGGCATCTCTCTGCCATGGACCAGTGCGATCACAGATGCTTTTGGTCAGAGGTTGAGTCAGAAAAAGGTTTAAAATGTTCTGTGCATGCTGTTTTAAGAGGGAGAAAAATATTTAATGCATTTTAGAAGGCTTTTTGTGAAAGAAGATTCAAATTTTTAAAACGTTTAATTCTTATAGACTTGAGTTATCTGGAAGATTCACTTAAATGATGATACCAAATAACTGGGATGATCATTATTTATGCAAAATAATAAATTCTGCAATAAGAACAATGTAAAATATAATGTATAATAAAAATGTTGCTTATAGGTTAAAGATGAGAGCAAAAGGAAGACTTCAAGCTGGAATTGCAGAAGGAGGATTTGAGAGTAATTCTGGGTCTGAAAATTGAGCAAAAGCGTAATGGCAAGATTGAGTAAGAGGAGGTGATGATCTAAATGAAGTTGAAAATGTTAAAAATGCAGCAGAATAGCCTGGGTAAAATGGCAAGACTCTGTCTCTACAAAAATTACAAAAATTAGTCAGGTGTGGTGGCTCGAGCGTGTGGTTCCAGCTACTTGGGAGGCTGAGGTGGGAGAATCACCTGAGCCCGGGAGGTTGAGGCTGCAGTGAGCCATGATTGCACCACTGCACTCCTGCCTGGGCAACACAATGAGACCCTGTCTCAAAAAAAAAAAAAGTGCAGCAGAGTAAATTCCTGTTTGATCAACTTCTTACAATGAATGTTTACAGCCCTTGCTGGGTTAGAAAATCAGTTTGAAAACATATTTTGTATATTTCTTTTGAGTCTATGTGTACTTAGTCTAATTCACGCATTTATCCAGTAGACATTCGTTGAGTACTTACTAAGTGTCAGGCGTCATTCTAGGTCCTGAGGGTGTCTCTAAGAACAAAACTAGCTGTACCCTCAAACTGATCCTAGAATGTAGACTACTAAGAATTAACAGAGAAAACACTAAAACTTGTATGCTTATTAATCACTGTGTAAGTAATAAATGCAAGTCTTGGCCGGGCGCGGTGGCTCAAGCCTATAATCCCAGCACTTTGGGAGGCCGAGACGGGCAGATCACGAGGTCAGGAGATCGAGACCATCCTGGCTAACACAGTGAAACCCCGTCTCTACTAAAAAATACAAAAAACTAGCTGGGCAAGGTGGCGGGCACCTGTAGTCTCAGCTACTTGGGAGGCTGAGGCAGGAGAATGGCATGAACCCGGGAGGCAGAGCTTGCAGTGAGCTGAGATTCAGTCATTGCACTTCAGCCTGGGCAACAGAGCGAGACTCTGTCTCAAAAAAAAAAAAATAAAATAAAATAAATGAAAGTCTCATTTAAATAAAACAAAAGCCTTGTGATCTCCATTAGTCAGAGTAACATAGATTTGGCTGGGCATAGTGGCATGAGCCTGTCGTCCTAGCTACTTGGGAGGTTGAGCTGGGAAGATCGCCTGAGCTCGGAAGATCAAGGCTACAGTGAGCTGTGATTGCATCACTACACTCCAGCCCGAAAGACAGAGCGAGACACTGTCTCAGAAAAAAAAAAAGTAATATAGATTTAATACAGTAGACAGTGTGGTGTAGCAGAAAGAACATGGGCTGTGAAGTCAGAGATCTGAGTTCAAATTTTGACTCTGAGACTTAATAAATATCTGTGTGACTGTAGCCAAGTTAATGAATCTCTCTGAACCTAATTTTTCTTATAATAGAGATAGTGAAGACCTTCTTGTGTAAGGATAAATGGAATACTATGTGTAGTGATGGTAGGTCAAGTTTATGAAGAACTGGGCATGCTTTGCTTTGGTGAGAGCATTGGTTTAGCTTTGGGGAGGGCCCATAACTATTAGGGGCATAAAAGGAAGAAGAGGGTTTTGTTTTTGTTTTTGAGATGGGGTTTCGCTCTTGTTGCCCAGGCTCTTGTTGCCCAGGCTAGAGTGCAGTGGCACATACTCAGCTCACTGCAACCTCCACCTCTCGGGTTCAAGTGTTTCTCCTGCCTCAGACTCCCAAGTAGCTGAGATTACAGGCACCTGCCACCACGTCTGGCTAATTTTTTGTATTTGTAGTAGAGATGGAGTTTCTTCATGTTGGCCAGGCTTGTCTCGAACTCCTGACCTCAAAGTGATCCAGCCGCCTCAGCCTCCCAAAGTGCTGGGATTATAGGCATGAGCCACCATGACTGGCAGAGAAGAGTTATTTTGGAGATAAGAGGATAAATGTCAGTTACAGGTAAATGGGAATTTTGGTATAGCCCATACATTAGATACTATTGTGTATGTTAAATTTCATGGATATTGTCTTAATTCATTTGGGCTGATATGATAAAATAACATAGACTGGGTAGCTTATAAACAACAGAAATTTATCTCTCACACTTCTGGAGCTGGGAAATCCAAGATCACTGGCAGATTCAGAGTGTGGTGAGGGCCTGATTTCTGGTTCATAGATGTGGTCATCTTCTCACTGTGCCCTCATATGGTAGAAGGGACAAGGGAGCTCTCTATGATCTCTTTTATAAGGGCACTAATCCCATTCATGAGGATTCCACCCTCATGACCTATTCGCCTCCCAAAGGCCTCACCTCCAAATGCCATCACACTGGGGATTAGGTTTCAACATGAGTTTCAGGGGGAAACATTCAGTCTACTGCAGGTATGATAGTGATATTGTGATCATGTAGGAGAATGTCTTTGTTCATGGAAAACACACACTGAAGAATCTAGGGGTAAAATATCATGGTGTCTGCACATTACTGTCAATGATTCAGCAAAGTGTGTGTGTGTGTGTGTGTCTAGAGAGATAAAGTACTTGTGGCTAAATGTTAACAATTGGTGTCTGTAGGTAAAGGGTATATGTGTATTCTTTAAATTTTCTGGTTTTCAGGTTTTGTTTTGTCTTGTTTGAGTTTTGTTTTGTTTGAGACAAAGTCTCTCTGTCACCCAGGTTGGAATGCATTGGCATATCAGCTGACTGCAACCTCCACCTCCCGGGTTCAAGCAATTCTCATGCCTCAGTCTCCGGAGTAGCTGGGACTACAGGCGTGCACTACCATGCCCAGCTAATTTTTGTATTTTTAGTAGAGACAAGATTTTGCCATGTTGGCCAGGCTGGTCTTGAACTCCTGGCCTCGTGTGATCTGCTCACCTAAGACTCTCAAAGTCCTGGGATTAGAGGCATGAGCCACCACACCCAGCCTGGTTTTCAGGTTTGAAAATAAAAAGTTGGAAAAATATCTACACATGATTCTGTATTCCACCAATTGTATTTGGGACACAATGTAAGACTTTTCAAGCACATAATTTTACTTAAAAATACTATCTTGAGGTTTTTTTGGGGGGCAGAAATATGAACAATTTCTGTGCAAATATTAGTCAAAAATACCATATCCAGAGAAAAATATATTCTCTGATGTTCAATAAAAATTAACATACATTCTACTTGGAAGACATTTATCAGGGAGGTGCTTTGCACCTCCTATGGGATTGTATATTAATTTTTTTTACTTTTTATTTTTATCCCCCTGATTAATCTATTTTGTTTGTTTGTTTTTTGAGACAGGGGCTCCCACTGTCGCTCAGGCTAGAGTGTAGTAGCATGATCATGGCTCACTGACACCTAGACCTCCCAGGCTCAAGCAATCCTCAGTAGATGGGGCTACAGGCACGTGCCACCATGCCCAACTAATTTTTTATTATTTGTAGAGACAGGGTCTCACTATGTTGCCCAGGCTGGTCTTGGATTCCTGGGCTCAAGCAATCCTCCTGCCTTGGCCTCCCAAAGTGCTGGGATTACAGGTCTGAGCCACTGCACTCTGACTGCTTTATTCTTTGCACATATAAGGCCATGTAAATCTAAGAATGTGGAAAAGCCTAAATGAAGTATACACAACTATTTGTGGTTCTAGTGAGTTTACATGTTCTGCTCTGGTAGCTGGAGTAACAGGGACTGGAGTACCCTCCTGCCTGAAACAATTAAAAAACCGCGTAGACAAAATATCTACCTGCATTCTACCCTGGGCAAGTAGCAAGACTCCATCTCTTAAAAAAAATTACAAAAGAACAAAGAACCAGGAAAAGATCACTCCTATGAGAAAAATAACAATCAATCAATCAATAGAATTATACCCAGAAATGCCATAGGTAATAGAATTAGTATATTTGCCTTGGCTTCTGAGGTGAGGTAAAACAAACAAACAAACAAAAACAAACAAGCAAAATAATTAGTACATAGGGATACTAAAACAGATTCTATAGCCATATTTCAATAAGATAGAGGAAAGACTGAGCATGTTAAGTTCAGATACGGAAGCTATAAAGACTCATATTAAAACTATAGATGGGGCCAGATGCAGTGGCTCACGCCTGTAATCCCAGCACTTTGAGAGGCCAACGTGGGAGGATTGCATGAGGCCAGGAGTTTGAGATCAACCTGGGCAATAAACAGAGACCTCATCTTTAGAAAATAAAAAAATTAACTGGGCACGGTGGCACACACTCTCAGCTACTCAAGAGGGTGAAACAGAAGGACTCCTTGAGGCCAGGAATTCAAGGCTACAGTGAGCTATGATTGTGCCATTGCACCACTCCAGCCTGGGTGACAGAGTGAGACGCTGTCTCTGAAAAAGAAAAAAAGCTCTAGATGGGCCAGATGTGGTGGCTCATGCCTGGAACCCCAGCACTTTGGGAGGCTAAGACAGGAATCACTTGAGGCCAGGAGTTCAAGACCAGCCTGGGCAACATGGCAAGACACTCATCTCTACAAAAACAAACCACCACCAAAAAACACATACAAAAAAACTTCTAGATGCAAACTACAATGTCTGAGGTGAAGAATACATTGCATGAGGTTAAAAGCAGATTAGATACTGAAGAAAAAATTAGTGACCATGAAGACACACAATATAAATTATCTAAAATGAAATATAGAGGCCATGCATGGTGGCTCACGTCTGTAATCCCAGCATTTTGGGAAGCTGAGGTGGGCAGATCACTTGAGGTCAGGAGTTCTAGACCAGCCTGCCCAACATGGCGAAACCCCATCTCTACTAAAAATACAAAAATTAGCCCAGTGTGGTGGTGGTCGCCTGTAAACCCAGCTACTCAGGAGGCTGGCAGGAGAATCGCTTGAACCTGAGAGGTGGAGGTTCCAGTGAGCCAAGATTGTGACATTGCACTCCAGCCTGAGCGACAGAGCGAGACTCCGTCTAAAAAATAAAAAAAAAAAAAAAAAATAGTAAAATGAAAAACAAAAAAAAAACTGAAAGAGAAAAATAAAGAGTATCAGTGAAACCATAACACAGTATTAGGGAGGCTAATATATGTGTAATTAAATTCGCTGCTGGCCGGGCGCGGTGGCTCAAGCCTGTAATCCCAGCACTTTGGGAGGCCGAGACGGGCGGATCACGAGGTCAGGAGATCGAGACCATCCTGGCTAACACGGTGAAACCCCGTCTCTATTAAGAAATACAAAAAACTAGCCGGGCGAGGTGGCGGGCGCCTGTAGTCCCAGCTACTCGGGAGGCTGAGGCCGGAGAATGGCGTGAACCCGGGAGGCGGAGCTTGCAGTGAGCTGAGATCCGGCCACTGCACTCCAGCCTGGGCGACAGAGCGAGACTCCGTCTCAAAAAAAAAAAAAAAAAAAAAAAATTCGCTGAAGGAGGGGATGGGAGATAGAAAAAATACTTGAAGAGGCTGGGTGCTATGGCTCATTCATGCCTGTAATCCCAGCACTTTGGGAGGCCAAGACGGGTGGATCACCTGAGGTCAGGAGTTTGAGACCAGCCTGGCCAACATGGCGAAACCCTGTCTCTATTTTAAAAATAACAAAAATTAGCTGAATGTGGTGGCGGGTGCCTGTAATCCCAGCTACTCAGGAGGCTGAGGCAGGAGAATCACTTGAACCTGGGAGGCAGAGGTTGCATTGAGCCCAGATTGCGCCACTACACTCCAGCTTGGGCAACACAGCAAGACTCTGTCTCAAAGGAAAAAAAAGAAAAGAAAAAATTCTTGAAGAAATAATGGCTGAAAAATTCCAAATTAGACAAAAACAAACCCATTGATCAAAGAAACTTAATGAGCTCGCTTCCTCTAAGCAGCTTGAGGTGATCTGCAGAAATGGTTCACTATTCATTTGCCCTAGAAAACTTCACAAAATCATGCAAATCAAAGGGTTCAAATCTTTGTTTTTTTTAAGAATATGGGTGAAATTATCTGGGCCATCAAGGGTAGGCATACACGAGAAGCCACCAAGTATCTGAAAGATGTCACTTTATAAAAATACCGTGTAGAAGCCACGTTACAATGGTGGAGTTGGTAGGTGTGCCCAGGCCAAACAGTGGGGCTAGACACAGGGTTGCTGACCCAAAAAGAGTGCTGAATTTTTGCTGCACATGCTTAAAAATGCAGGGTAATGCTGAATTTTGGTTTTGGATATAGATTCTCTGATCATTGAGCCTATCCAGGTGAACAAAGCACCCAAGATGCACTGCTGGACTTACAGAGCTCATGGTCAGAAAAACCCATATGTGACCTCTGCCTGCCACATCGAGATGATCCTTACTGAAAAGAACAAATTCTTCTTCTTCTTTTTTTTTTTTTTTTTTTGAGACAGAGTCTTGCTCTGTCACCCAGACTGGAGTGCAACGGTGCCATCTCGGCTCACTGCAACCTCTGCCTCCCAGGTTCAAGCGATTCTCCTTCCTCAGCCTCCTGAGTAGCTGGGATTACAGGCCAGTGCCACCATGCCCGGTTAATTTTTGTGTTTTTAGCAGAGACGAGCTTTCAGCATGTTGGCCAGGCTGGTCTCGAACTCCTGACCTCAAGTGATCCGCCCACCTTGGCCTCCCAAAGTGTTGGGATTACAGGCATGAGCTGCAGCACCTGACCAGAACAAATTATTCTTTTTTTCTTTCTTTTTTTTTTTTTTTGAGACGGAGTCTCGCTGTGTCGCCCAGGCTGGAGTGCAGTGGCCGGATCTCAGCTCACTGCAAGCTCCGCCTCCCGGATTTACGCCATTCTCCTGCCTCAGCCTCCCGAGTAGCTGGGACTATAGGCGCCCGCCACCTCACCCGGCTAGTTTTTTTGTATTTTTTGGTAGAGACGGGGTTTCACTGTGTTAGCGACGATGGTCTCGATCTCCTGACCTCGTGATCCGCCCGTCTGGGCCTCCCAAAGTGCTGGGATTACAGGCTTGAGCCACCGCGCCCGGCCCAGAACAAATTATTCTTTAACTGGAAGAGGAAGTTGAATTGAAGAAAAAGGTATCTCAAAGAAACTGAAGAAACAAAAACAAAAACTCGTGGCATGGGAATAAATTCAGAATAAAACAAATGCTAATAAAAGTTTGCAGCCAGGTGCAGTAGCTCATGCCTGCAATCCCAGCACTTTGGGAGGCCGAGGCAGGTGGATCACTTGAGGTCAGGAGTTCAAGACCAGCCTGGCCAACTTGGTGAAACTCCGTCTCTACTGAAATACAAAAATTAGCTGGACATGGTGGTGTGCGCCTGTAATCCCAGCTGCTCGGGAATCTGAGGCAGGAGAATCGCTTGAACTCAAGAGGCAGGGGTTGCAGTGAGCCTAGATCATGCCACTGCACTCCAGCCTGGGTAACAGCACGTGAGTCTCAGGAAAAAAAAAAAAAGTTTGCATTTGGAAACCATTATTCTAAGTGAAGTAGTGCAGGAATGGAAAACCAAATGTCATTATGTTCTCACTTACAAGTAGGAGCTAAGCGGCTGGGCACAGCGGCTCATGCCTGTAATCCCAGCACTTTGGGAGGTTAAGGCAGGCGGATCGCTTGAGGCCAGGAATTTGAGACCAGTCTGGCCAACATGGCGAAACCTAGTCTCTACTAAAAATACAAAAATTAGCTGGGTGAGTGGTGCTCACCTGTAATCCCAGCTACTGGGGAGGCTGAGGGAGGAGAATCACTTGAACTTGGGAGAGGGGGTTGCAGTGAGCCAAGATCGAACCACTGCACTCCAGCCTGGGTGACAGAGCAAATGAGACTTTTTCTCAAAAAAAAAAAAAAAAAAAAAAAGGTGGGAGCTAAGCTATGAGGACACAAAGGCATAAGAATGATACAATGGACTGTGGGGACTTGGGGAAAAGAGTGAGAGGGAGGTGAGGGATAAAAGACTACGTGTTGGGTACAGCGTGTCCTGCTGAGGTGATAGGTGCACCAAAATCTCAGAAATCACCACTAAAGAACTTGTTCATGTAACCAAACACCACTTGTTCCCCAAAAACTTATTGAAATAATAAAAAAAGAAGCTTGATGAACCCCAAGTACAAGAAACATGAGTAAAATTACACCAACAAACATGATAATCAAATTGCTTAAAACCAATGATATGCCCTGGATATGAATGACCTATCAATCTGTCCCATAACTTTCTCTTTGGACAAGAAAGGACTAAGCTAAAGACACAGTATCTCTGGAATTTTGCCAGGATATGAAGTTTAGTGTCTGCTCCATTCCAGATTTTTTTTTTCTTTTTTGAGATGGGGTCTTGTTCTGTTGCCCAGGTTCAAGTGTAGTGGTGCAAACATGGCTCACTGCAGCCTCGACCTCCTGGGCTCAAGCAATCCTCCCACCTCAGCTTCCTAAGTAGCTAGTACTAAAGGTACATGCCATCATACCTGGCTAATTTTTAATTTTTTTGTAGAGACAAGGTCTCCCTATGTTGCCCAGGCTGGTCTTGGACTCCAGGACTCATGCAGTCCTCTGGCCTTGGTCTCCCAAAGTCCTGAGATTACAGGTGTGAGCCACCATGCCTGGCTAAGACTTTTTAAATGAACCAGACCAGCCCTAACACAAGGGATTCAGTCCTAGACAATAGCAGCTGTCACCAGCTTTCATCCCAGATGGCCTACCAGTTACTGTCCAGAGTTGTTCCATTTCTCTTCTTTGCCTGCCTGGCTTGATGATCCCCTTGAATTAGAATCTATGCTCTTGTCCTTGCACCATCTTACTTGCATAACCCATTTGGACAGGATTTTCTGGGTTTGGCTGTTAGCACTCTCTTTAGACATTATTTGGTAAATGTTCTCTGCCCCAGACCTCAGGACCTATACCACATGGACCCCACCACCATTCTTACCCATTTTTCTGTGAAAATTTTCCAGAAATAAATTTCTCATCATGTGGCCAATCAACCCACTACAATCTCAACCAAGGCTGCATAGGCAAAACCACTTTGTTTTAGCTTTTGTCACTTTTTGGAATTATACATTTTGTTATGCTATTTATTCCCCTTAGCAAGAATAATTAATTGCCCTTAAAGGATAGTGGAAGGCAGAAAATAATGATGTAATGTGGAGCATGCTCAGAAATATTAAATTAGTTTTTCCACCAGGATATAAAGGTCCATCTTCTGCTGAGAAGTCTATGAGAGGCCAAGTAATCATTTATGAGAGTGGCTGCATAACACACTGGTTCACTGCAGACTCTCTTATTGGTTTTTGATACAGTTTCACACAGGCTTCATTTGCCAATTGTGTTGTTTAGTTGGGAAGTAAAAGGCTCTTGAGATTGGGGTGGAGATGGGGAGGGGAACACTGATCGATTCCTGGCTTGGGACAGGAGATTGTTGCTGTATTGCTATACTCTTACAGGCATCTCCTTTATCAAAATATAGCCAAGATGCGAAATTGAAATAGTAATTCTCCTTACTTAAAAATTCTTTCTTTGTTTTTTTGAGACGGAGTTTTCGCTTTTCTTGCCCTGGCTGGAGTGCAATGGCACAATCTCAGCTCACGACAATCTCTGCCTCCCAGATTCAATCGATTCTCCTGCCTCAGCCTCCCAAGTAGTTAGGATTACAGGCGTGTGCCACCACGCCCCGCTAACTTTTTGTTTTTAGTAGAGACCGCATTTCACCGTATTGGTCAGGCTGATCTCAAACTCCTGACCCCAGGTAATCGTCCCAGCTCCGCCTCTCAAAGTGCTGGGATTACAGGCATGCGCCTGACTCCTCCTTGTTTAAAAATTCTAGTAAGTGGCCAGGCGCGGTGGCTCACAACTGTAATCCCAGCACTTTGGGAGGCTGAGGTGGGCAGATCACAAGGTCAGGAGTTCAAGACCAGCCTGGCCCACGTGGTGAAGCCCTGTCTCTACTAAAAAAATTACAAAAATTAGCTGGGCATGGTGGGGCGCACCTGTAGTCCCAGCTGCTCAGGAGGCTGAGGCAGGAGAATAGCTTGAACCTGGGAGGGGAAGGTTGCAGTGAGCCAAGATCGTGCCACTGCACTCCAGCCTGGGCAAGAGAGCAAGACTCCATCTCAAAAAAACAAAACAAAACAAAACAAAACAGTGAGGGGGGTGCTGGGTATGGGGGCTCACACCTGTAATCCCAGCACTTTGGGAGGCTGAGGCAGGCAGATCATGAGGTCAGGAGATCAAGACCATCCTGGCTAACACAGTGAAACCCCGTGCAAAAAATTAGCCAGGCGTGGTGGCAGGTACCTGTAGTCCCAGCTACTCGGGAGGCTGAGGCAGGAGAATGGCGTGAACCCAGGAGGCAGAGCTTGAAGTGAGCCCATATGTGCCACTGCACTCCAGCCTGGGTGACAGAGCGAGACTCCATCTCAAAAAAAAAAAAAAGGGTGGTGTGCATGGATGGAAAAGATACATATTATAAAACTCTTTCAAAACCTGTTGTGCTTTTATTTTCTCAGTTACTCTTTATCTGACTTTTCTTTTTTCTTTTTTTTTTTTAAGAGACAGAGTCCTATTCTGTCACCCAGGCTGAAGTGCAGTGTTGGCTCGCTATAACCTTGAAACCTTGAACTCCTGGACTCAAATGCTCCTCTCATCTCGGCCTCCCAAAGTGCTGGGATTACAGGCATGAACCACTGTCTGTGCCTGGGCTCCCTCACTCCCTCCCTCCATTCCTTCTCTCCCTCCCTCCCTCCTTCCTTCTGATGGAATCTTACTCTGTGACCCAGGCTGGAGTGCAGTGGCACGATATCGGCTCACTGCAACCTCCACCTCCCAGTTTCAAGCAATTCTCCTGTCTCAGCCTCCAGAATAGCTGGGATTACAGGCGCCTGCCACCATGCCCAGCTAATATTTGGATTTTTAGTAGAGACAGGGTTTCACCATGTTAGCCAGGATGGTCTCAATCTACTGACCTCGTGATCCGCCCACTTTGGCCTCCTAAAGTGCTGGGATTACAGGTGTGAACCACCACACCCGGCCGTGTTTCTTTCTTTTTTAAAGGATTGACTTTATTTATTAATCTTTATTTATTTATTCTTTTAAATAGACAAGGTCTCACTATGTTGCCCAGGCTACAGTGCAGTGGCTATTCACAAGCAGATCCCACTACTGATCAGCACAAGAGTTTTTGACCTGCTCTATTTCTGATCTGGGTCAGTTCACCTCCCAGGTTCATCCTTCCTTGAGCAACCTGGTGGTCTCCGCTCCCTGGAGGTCACCAGTGTTTTTGTTTGTTTGTTTGTTTGTTTGAAATGGAGTCTCGCTCTGTCGCCCAGGCTGGAGTGCAGTGGTGTGATCTCGGCTCCCGCAACCTCTGCCTCTTGGGTTCAAGTGATTCTTCTGTCTCAGGTTCCCAAGTAACTGGGATTACAGTCATGTGCCACTGAGCCCATTAAGATCGACCTTAGATGGTCAACTAAAAGGGGAATTTATTGCTCCATAAAAATTGATTTAAAAATCAAAGAATAAATAAAATGACTTTAAACATTTTCAATTCAATTCAGAAAATGCTTATTGAGAGTTTACTTTTTTTTTTTTTTAATTTGAGAGGGAGTCTTTCTCTGTCGCCCAGACTGGAGTGTAGTGGTGTGATCTCGGCTCACTGCAACCTCTGCCTCCCAGGTTCAAGTGATTCTTCTGCCTCAGCCTCCCTAGTAGCTGGGATTACAGGCATGTATCACCAAGCTCAGCTAATTTTTGTATTTTTTGTAGAGATGAGGTTTCACCATGTTGGCCAGGCTGGTCTCGAACTCCTGACCTTAGGTAATCCGCCTGCCTTGGCCTCCCAAAGTGCTGGGGTTACAGGTCTGAGCCACCACACCCGGCCAAGAGTTTACTCTTCACACAGCACTGTGAAAGAAAAATAGTGTAACTATGTGTAAGTAGTTTAAATGAGAATTTATATTCATTATAAGAATTATTGGCTGGGCACCATGGCTCAGGCCTGTGATCCCAGAGCTTTGGGAGGCTAAGGTGGGAGGATCATTTGAGCCCAGGAGTTTAAGACAAGCTTAGGCAACATAGGGAGACTCCATCTCTATATGAATTTTAAAATTTAGTGGGTATAGTGGTGCATGCCCACTATAAAAATAAAAGAATGATG
Organism: Theropithecus gelada; assembly: GCF_003255815.1. Lineage (NCBI taxonomy): Eukaryota > Metazoa > Chordata > Mammalia > Primates > Cercopithecidae > Theropithecus > Theropithecus gelada. The sequence goes on along the minus strand of NC_037680.1, from coordinate 77,684,374 downwards.
ATGAAGTATGCATTTAAAAATGAAATTAGCCAGGTCCGGGTGTGGTGCCTCACACCTGTAATCCCAGCACTTTGGGAGGCCAACACGGATGGATCACCTGAGGTCAGGAGTTCGAGACCAGCCTGGCCAACATGGTGAAACCCTGTCTTTACTAAAAATACAAAATTAGCTAGGCATGGTGGTGTGCACCTGTAATCTCAGCTTCTTGGGTGGCTGAGGCAGGAGAATCACTTGAACCCAGGAGGCGGAGGTTGCAGTGAGCCGAGATCATGTCATTGCACTCTAGCCTAGGCAACAAGAGTGAAACTCTGAAAAAGAAAGAAAAGAAAGAAATTGCCAGGCAAAGTGGTGTGTGTGTGCCTGTAGTTCCAGCTACTTGGGAGACTGAGGTAGAAGGATCTCTTGAGCCTAGGAGTTCAGGGCTGTAGTGTGCAATAATCACACATGTCAGTAGCCACTGTACTCCAGCCTGGGCAACATAGCAAGATGCTGTCTGGAATTAAGTTCAAATTAAACATTTGTGAATGTTTCCTATGTGCAAGGCACTGTGTAGGAGACAGGATAAATAAGGCAAGATTTGCAAGATTTTTAATCTGGTAGAGAATAAGGCAAGTATAAAAATATCTGAGTTACAGGGCGGGTGTGGTGGCTCATGCCTGTAATCCCAGCACTTTGGGAGGCCGAGGAGGGTGGGTCACCTGAGGTCAGGAGTTCAAGACCAGCCTGGGCAACATGGTGAAACCCCGTCTCTACTAAAAATGTAAAAATTAGCCAGGCGTGATGGCTTGTGCCTGTAATCTCAGCTACTCAAGAGGCCGAGGCACGAGAATAGCTTGAACCCGGGAGGCGGAGGTTGCAGTGAGCGGAGATCACACCATTGTATTCCAGCCTGGGCAACAGGGCGAAACTCTGTCCAAAAAAAACCAAAAAAAATCTGAGTTACAAGGTAAAGCAAGATATGTTTTATTAGGAGAGTACAAAGTTCTGTGCAATTTTTTAAAGTGTAATGACAATTTGGTTTCTTTTTTTTTTGAGACAGAGTCTGGACCTTGTTGCCCAGGCCGGAGTGCAGTGGTGTGATCTCAGCTCACTGCAACCTCTGCCTCCCGGGTTCAAGTGATTCTCCTGCCTTGACCTCCTGAGTTGCTGGGATTATACAGGCGCCCACCACCACCACGCCCGGCTAATTTTTTGTATTTTTAGTAGAGACGGGGTTTCACCATGTTGGCCATGCTCATCTCGAACTCTTGACCTCAGATTATCCGCACACCTCGACCTCCTAAAGTGCTGGGATTACAGACGTGAGCCACCGCGCCCAGTCGGTTTCATTTTTTATTTCTTTTTTTTTTTTTTTAACTTTTATTTTAGGTTCGGCGGTACGTGTGAAGGTTTGTTATATAGGCAAACTCATGTCTTGGGGATTTGTCATACGTTTCATCACCCACCCAGGTGTATTAAGCTTAGTACCCAATAGTTATTTTTTCTGATCCTCTCCCTCCGCCCATCCTCCACCTTCAAGTAGATCCCAGTGTCTGTTGTTCCCTTCTTTACATTCGTGAGTTTTCATCATTTCACTCCCACTTATAAGGGAGAACATGCGGCTTTTGATTTTCTGTTCCTCTGTTAGTTTGCTGAGGATAATAGCCTCCCGTTCCATCCATGTTCCCACAAAAGACAAAATCTTGTTCTTTTATCAATGGTTGCATGGGCAATTTAGAAGAGAAAAAAATCATTATCAAGAATCAAATCTCACTGATTCAAACCACAGTTTTAAATTTGTTTAGCCAGGCATGCTGGTGTAGTCCAAGCTACTTGAAAGGCTGAGGCTGGAGAATCATTTGAGGCCAGAAATTTGAGTCCGGCCTGCACTACATACAAAATTTTAGAGCTCCTATCTCTAAATTTTTTTTTTTTTTTTTTTTTTTTTTTTTTTTTTTTTTTTTTGAGACAGAGTCTCGCTCTGCCGCCCAGGCTGGAGTGCAGTGGCCTGATCTTGGCTCACTGCAAGCTCCGCCTCCTGGGTTCACGCCATTCTCCTGCCTCAGCCTCCCGAGTAGCTGGGACTACAGGCGCCCGCCACCTCGCCCGGCTAGTTTTTTTGTATTTTTTAGTAGAGACGGGGTTTCACCGTGTTAGCCAGGATGGTCTCGATCTCCTGACCTCGTGATCCGCCCGTCTCGGCCTCCCAAAGTGCTGGGATTACAGGCTTGAGCCACCGCGCCCGGCCATCTCTAAATTTTTAAAAATACAAATAAACAAATAAATGTATGTTTCCAGGAAAAAAAGTTTGGTTCATAAAATATATTGCACGTGGACAAAATGTCTCTGGTGCCCACCAGGTAGTGAGAAGCTGCATCGTTAGTCAGCATCTGGGAAAAAATAGTAATCCTATACTGAAATGTAAGTACCAAGAAAAGATAAATTTGTTTTGTTCATTGATGTATTATAAACTGCCATGAATATTACTGGTACATAGGATGTGCACAATATATATTTGTTAAGTGAATAAATACAATTCATAGAAAAGGAACTAAGAGGTCTGCCACTGTTCTAGACACTTCCATGGAGCTTCCTTGACATTGGAGGACGGTTGGGTCAGCATGCCCCACTATTTAGCATGCCCCATTATTTGCAGGCAGGGGTTCTATTCCTTATAATTCTGCAAAAACAAAACAAAAAAATAAAATGACCAATGTGTTAAAGGAGAAATTGCATGCAATGACCATGGAGTAACTGGTTGCATGTAGCACAAATTGATCTTGACTCTTCATGGTCAGTATTTTTTATCACCAACTCATTAACAAGTAGGAGAAGATTATATAGTATGCGTCAGAATGCTTAGGCCTAGTTTACTTCTTCTTTTTTTTTTTTTTTGAGACGGAGTCTCGTTCTGTTGCCCAGTCTGGAGTGCAGTGGCGAGATCTCGGCTCAGTACAAGCTCTGCCTCCCGGGTTCACGCCATTCTCCTGCCTCAGCCTCCTGAGTAGCTGGTACTACAGGCACCCACCACCATGCCGGCTAATTTTTTGTATTTTTAGTAGAGGTGGAGTTTCACCATGTTAGCCAAGATGGTCTCAATCTCCTGACCTCGTGATCCACCCGCCTCAGCCTGCCAAAGTGCTGGGATTACAGGTGCAAGCCACCGCGCCCGGCCAGGCCTAGTTTACTTCTAATCTTCTTGCCTTGGGATTGAGGAAGTGCCTTCCAATTCTGGAATCTGTGTCCCAGACACTGCCAAAGACCTTTTATTAATAATGTTTTCTGGGGCTGGGCATGGTGGCTCATACGTATAATCCCAGCACTTTGGGAGGCTGAGGCAGATGGATCATGAGGTCAGGAGATCAAGACCATCCTAGCCAACATGGTTAAACCCTGTCTTTACTAAAAATACAAAAATTAGCCAGGTGTGGTGGCAGGCGCCTGTAGTCCCAGCTACTCAGGAGGCTGAGGCAGGAGAATGGCGTGAACCCGGGAGGCGGAGCTTGCAGTGAGCCGAGATCGTGCCACTGCACTCTAGCCTAGGTGACAGAGTGAGACTCCGTCTCAAAATAAATAAATAAATAAATAAAATTAAATAACTTGAGTTAAATCTCTAGATTGTTAACTATATGAATTGTGATGTTTCCTTGTTGGAAATTATCATCTATAGGCATAGCTTTAATTTCTAATTATGTTTCACTAGAAAGTATTGTCAGAATATAAAATCTAATTTTAAGCCTTTATATCTGTATCAATCTCTCATGCTATTGTATTATGTTACTACCACATGGGATTCCAAGGTCCAGGTGATACTACTGCCTGTGAACCTGATTCTTCCTCAGTAAGATGATCCCATCTGTGCTGAGGAAGACACTCTTTATTTTTAGGACAGTTATTGCTATGGTTACTGTGAACCAGAGTTGGCCCTCAGTACTATGTCTCCTGTTCTCTGACTGTTCTTTATTTCCCACGGTAATTTTGAAGCAGTAAAATAAATGAAATAAAAAATATATGTAGCACAATACTCACAAAACATTCACTTAAATGTGTAATTCATTTGAAAGTATAATGCGATTTTTTTTTTTTTTGAGACAGAGTCTCGCTTTATCGCCCAGGCTGGAGTGCAGTGGCGCTATCTCAGCTCCCTGCAACCTCCACCTCCTGGGTTCATGTCATTCTCCTGCCTCAGTCTCCTGAGTAGCTGGGACTACAGGTGCCCACCACCACGCCAGGCTAATTTTTTGTATTTTCAGTAGAGACGGCATTTCACCATGTTAGCCAGAATGGTCTTGATCTCCTGACCTCGTGATCTGCCCGCCTTGGCCTCCCAAAGTGCTGGAATTACAGGTGTGAGCCAACGTGCCCGGCCAATGCAAATATTAAAAAAAAAAAAAAAGCTTCGTTTTCTATAATAAGGTAAAATGCCTAACCACTGTATAAGTAGGAGGGGCATGCGTGGAGGCTCACGCCTGTAATCCCAGTGCTTTGGGAGGCCAAGATGGGCGGATCACGAGGTCAGGAGATCGAGACCAGCCTGGCTAACACAGTGAAACCCTGTGTCTACTAAAAATACAAAAAATTAGCCAGGCGTGGTGGCGGGTGCCTGTGGTCCCAGCTTCTCGGGAGGCTGAGGCAGGAGAATGGTGTGAACCCGGGAGGCGGAGCTTGCAGTGAGCCGAGATCGTGCCACTGCACTCCAGCCTGGGCGACACAGTGAGACTCAAAAAAAAAAAAAAAAAAAAAAAAAACACACACACACACACACAAAAAAAACAAAGAAATAAAATAAAATAAAATAAAAATATGAAAGTAAATTTAGAACGATATTTGATTAGTTACTAAATCAGCAGAAAAATGTATGTTAAATGCTGTTTTTCCAAATTCATCTTGGGAATTAATTAAAATGAGAGTGAGTACAACATTTGCAGGGAGTAATAAATGTTTTTTCCTTTTCTTTCTTTTTTTGAGACGGAGTTTCGCTCTTGTTGCCCAGGCTGGAGTGCAATGGCGCCATCTCGGCTCACCATAACCTCCGTCTCCCGGGTTCAAGCGATTCTCTTGCTTCAGCCTCCTCGTCTCTACTAAAAATACAAATATTAGCCGGGCGTGGTGGCGGGCACCTGTAGTCCCAGCTATTCGGGAGGCTGAGGCAGGAGAATCGCTTGAACCCGGAAGGCGGAGTTGCAGTGAGCCGAGATGTGCCACTGCACTCCAGCCTGGGCAACAAAGAGCGAAACTCCATCTGAAAAAAAAAACACGAAAAAGAAAAACTACAAAATGTGTGAATTTTTCAAATTGCACACAACCTTCTGATTTACATTATAAGTATGAGTGTTCTTATTTTGCAATGTTCTTATTTTGTAATGCGTTCTCAGAAACAGGTGTTTAGCAACAACCAAGTCAAAATTCTTTCCAGTTAGTTTTGTAATTTGGGGCTTGAGTTACTTCATTTTGTTGCATATGATATTAAACAGAAAAATATACAGACCTTGAGACAAGGGCATTTTGTCCTTTCCTTTGTGACTTCTAAAGCAGTTTTAAATTGTTTATATATATCAAAAGTAATTCGGTCTAATACAGTATATGGCATTAATAATTTAATCTTTAAATTTTTTTTTTTTTGGTTGACTCTTCTGGTGATGAGATCATCCTATTTACTGGTAATGTTGCTGACAGAGTTCATAGCTCTTCTATTTTATCCTTGTTTACTTGTTCTTGGGTTATTAGTATTAGCTTCAATCAGCACAGTTTCTTTGTAAAAAATCTTTTTAAGCCACTTATCTACTTCATGAAGGTTTAGTTAAAACTAGTAGACAAAGCTGGGTGCAGTGGTTCACACCTCTAATCTCAGTACTTGGGAGGTCAAGGTGGGAGGATTCCTTGAGCTCAGGAATTTGAGACCAGCTTGGGCAACATGGTGAGCTCCCTGTCTCTACAAAAATAAAAAAAAATTAGCCAGGCATGGTGGTATGTGCCTGCAGTCCCAGCTACTTATGAGGCTGCAGAGGATCACTTGATCCCACGAGGTCCAGGCTGCAGTGAGCTGCGCTTGCACCACTGCACCCAGCCTGGGCAACACGGTGAGATCCCGCCTCAAAAAAACCCACAAAAAAGTGGGGCGTGGTGGCTCACGCTTGTAATCCCAGCACTTTGGGAAGCTGAGATGGTTGGATCATTTGAGGCCAGGAGTTCGAGACCAGCCTGGCCAACATGGTGAAACCCCGTCTCTACTAAAAATACAAAAAATTAGCTGGGCATGGTGGCTTGTGCTTGTAATCCCAGCTATTCAGGAGGCTGAGGCAGGAGAATCTCTTGAACCCGGGAGGCAGAGGTTGCAGTGAGCCAAGATCGCACCACTGCCCTCCAGCCTGGGTGACAGAGCAAGACTCCATCTCAAAAAAAGAAAAAAAAAAAAAGAAAACGAAAAAACCCCACAAAAAATGAAAAACAAGAAAACAGTAATTAGCAGATAATAAATTCCAAAACTGAGGATGTATAAAGTACAGTCTGTAGCAATTTGCTGAAAACTCCTTTTGTTCTCTCCTTTGGAGGGTAGAACTCTTACTTTCACTTCAGGATGACTTATCACTAATTCTGTGTGACTGCTTCGGTATCTGCCATGTGAGAGCAAACTTCACTGTGAATCTATTAAACATTAACAACAGTTAACTCTTTTTTTTTTTTTTTTTTTTTTAGACGGAGTCTCGCTTTATCACCAGGCTGAAGCGCAGTGGTGCAATCTTGGCTCACTGCAACCTCCACCTCCTGGGTTCAAGCAATTCTCCTGGCTCAGCTTCCTGAGTATCTGGGACTATAGGCGCGAGCCACCATGCCCAGCTAATTTGTTTTTTTATTTTTATTTTTATTTTTTGAGACGGAGTCTCGCTCTGTCGCCCAGGGTGGAGTGCAGTGGCCGGATCTCAGTTCACTGCAAGCTTCGCCTCCCGGGTTCACGCCATTCTCCTGCCTCAGCCTCCCGAGTAGCTGGGACTACAGGCGCCCGCCACCTCGCCCGGCTAGTTTTTTGTATTTTTTAGTAGAGACGGGGTTTCACCGTGTTAGCCAGAATGGTCTCGATCTCCTGACCTCGTGATCCACCCGTCTCAGCTTCCCAAAGTGCTGGGATTACAGGTGTGAGCCACTGCGCCCGGCCACCAATTCATTTTCATTAAACATGAAAATAAAAACAGAGGTTTAAATACTTTCTCCTTTTACCCCAAGGGATAGTCTTGTACATTCCCTAGGTTTTGTTAGAAAGTGAGTGATTCATAATTTTTAAATTTTTTAAAATTATTAATTTTTTTTTGAGACAGGCCCTCCCTCTGTTGCCCAGGTTGGATGGAGTGCAGTGGCATGATCACAGGTCACTCTAGTCTCAACCTCCTGGGCCCAAGCAATCCTCCTGCCTCAGCTTCCTGAGTAGCTAGGACTACAGGTGCACACCACCACGCCTGGCTAATTTTTTTAACTTTTTTGTTTTTTAGAGATAGAGTCTTGTCCTGTTGCCTGGGCTCATCTTGAATTCCTGAGTTCAAGCGATCCTCCCACCTCAGCCTTCCAAAGTGCTGGGATTACAGATGTGGGCCACCATAACTTGCCTATTTTTAATTTTCTATCAATTACTGAGAAAGAAGTGTTGAAATCTCCAAACACATCATAATTGTGTTTTGTCTCTAAGTTTTCTTTGTTTTTGCTTTACGTATTTTGAAGCCCTGTGCATAAACACTTAAGATTCCTTAGATCCTCTTAATGAACTGACCCCTTCATTATTATGAAATGTCTCTCTCACAGGTAGTTCTTCATTCTATTTTTTTTTTTTTTTTTTTTTTTTGAGACGGAGTCTCGCTCTGTCGCCCAGGCTGGAGTGCAGTGGCCGGATCTCAGCTCACTGCAAGCTCCGCCTCCCGGGTTCCCGCCATTCTCCTGCCTCAGCCTCCCGAGTAGCTGGAACTACAGGCGCCCGCCACCGCGCCCGGCTAGTTTTTTGTATTTTTTTAGTACAGACGGGGTTTCACCATGTTAGCCAGGATGGTCTCGATCTCCTGACCTCGTGATCCGCCCGTCTCGGCCTCCCAAAGTGCTGGGATTACAGGCTTGAGCCACCGCGCCCGGCCGGTAGTTCTTCATTCTAAAATCACTTTGATATTAATATATTTCAACATTCTTTTCACTGGGGTTTTCATATGGGCAGTTTAGAGTTGGGTCTTGTTTTTTGCCAAAGTTGATCATCTCTGTCATTCATGCATTCATTTATGAGACAGGGTTAGGTTATCTCCCAGGCTGTAGTGCAGTCGCATTATCTTGGATCACAGCAACCTCTGCCTCCTGGGCTCATGCCATCCTCCCACCTCAGCCTCTCAAGTAGCTGGGACCACAGGCGTGCACCACCACACCCATATAATTTTTGTATTTTTTGTAGAGACGGGGTTTTGCCATGTTGTCTGGTCTGGTTTTGAACTCCTGACCCCAAGTGATCTACCCACCTGGGCCTCCCAAAGTGCTGGGATTACATGCCTGAGCTACCATGCCCGGCCATCTCTTAACTGAAATGTTTTAGAGTGGGCTGGGTGTGGTGGCTCACGCCTGTAATCCAGCACTTTGGGAGGCTGAGGTGTGAGGTGTGTGGATCATCTGAGGTCAGGAGTTTGAGACCAGCCTGACCAACATGGTAAAACTCCGTCTCTACTAAAAATACAAAAATTAGCTGGGCAGGTGGCAAGTGCCTGTAATCACAGCTACTTGGGAGGCTGAAACAGGAGAATTGCTTGAACTTGGGAGGTGGATGCTGCAGTGAGGTGAGATCTCGCCACTGCACTCCAGCCTGGGCGACAGAGTTAAGACTCTGCCTCAAAAAAAAAAAAAAAAAAAAAATTAGGAGCATGGTGGCTCACACCTGTAATCCCAGCACTTTGAGAGGCTGAGGCAGGTGGATCACTTGAGCTCAGGAATTTGAGACAGCCTGGGCAATATGGCGATATCCAGTCTCTACCAAAAATACAAAAAATTAGCTGGTTGTGGTGGCACTTGCCTGTAGTCCCAGCTACTTGAGAGGCTGAGGTGGGAGGATTGCTTGAGCCTCGGAGGTGGAGGTTACAGTGAGCTACTGCACTCTATCCTGGGCAACAGAGTGAGACCCCATCTCAACAAACAAACAAAAAACAGAGAAGAAAGTATGTATTAAATTGTATCTAAATTAAAAAATAAATGCTTTCCTTTTTTTGCATGGAGTCTTTTTTACGTTTCATGTTACCATATTCTATTTACCACTATCAGTTTATTAGAAATTTGTCTTACTTTAGCATTGCTTTACATTTAAAAACAAGAAATTTACAAAGAAAAAGTCACCTTGGGCATAGTGGCTTACACCTGTAATCCCAGCACTTTGGGAGGCCAAGGCAGGTGGATCACATGAGGTCAGGAGTTCAAGACTAGCCTGGCCAACATGACAAAACCCACCTCTTCTAAAAATGCAAAAATTTGCTGGGCGTGGTGGTGGGCGCCTGAAATCTCAGCTACCTGGGAGGCTGAGGCAGAATCACTTGAACCCAGAAGTTAGAGGTTGCAGTGAGCTGAGATTGTGCCACTGCCCACCCCTCTAGGTTGGGAGGAAGACTCATTCTCAAACAAACAAAAAAAAAAAAAGAAAAAAATTCACCTTGGGATTTTCTGTTTCATTATTTAAACAAAATTATCACCCCTCCTCAACGAGTGTTAAATCTATTTTTGTTTTTTCGGAGACAGTCTTGCTCTGTCGCTCAGGCTGGAGTGCAGTAGCGTGATCTTGGCTCACTGGAACCTCCGCCTACTGGGATCAAGTGATTCTCCCACCTCAGCCTCCCAAGTACTTGGGATTACAGGTGCCCACCACCATGACTGGCTAAATTTTTGTTTTTTTAGTAGAGTTGGGGTTTCACCATGTTGGCCAGGCTGGTCTCCAATTCTTGAGATCAAGTGATCTGCCTGCCTTGGCCTCCCAAAGTGTTGGGATTACAGGCATGAGCCACTGCACCTAACCAAATCTTTAATTAGGGATATAAATTTTAAAAAGTCAATGATGTTGGGAGAATATCTAGTTTATTGTTAGAAATACAGAAAAAGGTCAGGCGCAGTGGGTCATGTAATCCCAGCACTTTGGGAGGCCAAGGCAAGTAGATCATTTGAGCCCAGGAGTTTGAGACCAGCTTGGGTAACAAGGCGAAACCCCAGCTCTACTAAAAGTACAAAAAGATAGCCTGGTGTGGTGGAAGGATCCCTTGAGCCCAGGGAGGCTGAGGCTGCAGTGAGCCAAGATCATTGCACTCCAGTCTGGGTGAAAGAGAAAAACCCAAACACCAAAAAAAAAAAAAAAAAAAAAAAAAGAAGAAGAAGAAAGTAAGGTTTTTCATGACATAGGAAGAATGAAGACTAAGCAAGTAGAAAATACCACAATTACCACAATTAAGAAAAATGAACATGATACATGGATGTGTCAACCAGAACAGGGCAGTGAGTATTTACAGTAGAATCTGGCTTCCTCTAAACCATCTGAAGAGGACGATAAAAGCAGCAAGGCCAACTCCCATTTAAAAACTTGTTAGTGGCCGGGCGCGGTGGCTCAAGCCTGTAATCCCAGCACTTTGGGAGGCCGAGACGGGCGGATCACGAGGTCAGGAGATCAAGACCATCCTGGCTAACACGGTGAAACTCCGTCTCTACTAAAAATACAAAAAACTAGCCGGGCGAGGTGGCAGGCGCCTGTAGTCCCAGCTACTCGGGAGGCTGAGGCAGGAGAATGGCGTGAACCCGGGAGGCGGAGCTTGCAGTGAGCTGAGATCCGGCCACTGTACTCCAGCCTGGGTGGCAGAGCAAGACTCCGTCTCAAAAAAAAAAAAAAAAAAAAAAAAAAAAAA
>NC_037680.1:77516068-77673417 GCF_003255815.1 Theropithecus gelada | reverse complement strand
AACAACACTAAAAAAAAAAAAAAAAAAAAAAAAAAAAAAAAAAAAAAAAACTTGGAAGTGCCAGTTAGGTCAGGACTAGTTAAAAAAAAAAAGATTAAAACAAACTTCTTAGAACATGTCCATTTGCTCAAATATATGATGCCTGCCTGTTACATAGAACGTACTACTGCTGTTCTCCAACCCCCTATGTATCCTAAACCAAATCTGATATGGCTTGAGACTTTTTTTTTTTTAAAGAATGACAAAAACAGATTGGCATATATATATTTTATTTTACTTTATTAAATCTTACTAATATTCTGTAAGGGACAAACCAGACGAGTAGGTTATAGTGAAGAAATCTTATTTTGGAGAGTTAAGAAACCACTATACTTCCAGGTATTATCTTCAGTGATGCTTCTTATCTTTATTCAGGGAATTCAGGTAATATTCAGCTCCTACAGCTACCACAAATGCAGCAAATCCCCATTTGAATCCTTTAAAGAATACATCAAAAAAGGAAACACTCTTTGCAAAGCCGCCCATGTATCTCCAAGCTTCATTGCTAGAAAAAAAAAAGAAAAAATTATAATCATACGCAATTGTGTGTATATACATTGAATACATTTAATTTTCATCTTTCTAATTGACTTAAATGCTACCCTACAGAAGATCATCTAAGTGAATCGCAATAGGAATCTTTCTGTGGCATGGGATAATTAAGTATATGCCCAAGTTTCACATATAAAATAGAAGAATGAACACTTGATGGTTTCACATTTAATAGTCACATGCCTCAGGATTTTACAAAACCCTCAAATGCAAGACTCACTTCAGCTTATCTGTCACAGGTCAGATGGACTCTGCCCACACTAGTCATTATAACATCACGGAAAGATGATGTTAGAGACTTGGTATTTATCTTTGGTATGCCACTTATATTAGATTCAAAATCTTGTAGGCTGGGCAAGATACTTAGCCTGTCATGGTCTGCTTCCTGTTCTATTCAATGATGATTATTATCTCCTTTATAATATCATAAAGACTAAACAGGCTCATGCATGATATATTTTGGCAGAGGAGTATGGAGTATGTAACACTTGACATTATTGCTACTATTCAAAAGGATCTCTGCTTCTCCCTACCATAGCAGCCTGAATTTTAGATGACTGACATCCTGCTCTGATAAGCACAAACCAGTGAAAAAATCACGTTATGAAAAACAAAAACCATTTAACTCTAGAAATATGACTTAGGAAATACGAAAGCTAATTAAATCTAATTGAGATACCAAAACCAGACAAAGATGTTAGAAGAAAAGCAGCTACAGAATAATATCCCTCATGAACATAGATGCAAATATTCTTTTTTTCTTTTTGGGATGGAGTCTTGCTGTCACTGAGGCTGGAGAGCAGTGGCACAATCTCAGCTCACTGCAACCTCCACCTCCTGGATTCAAGTGATTCAACCACCTCAGCCTCCCCAGTAGCTGGGATTACAGGCGCACACCACCACATCTGGCTAATTTTTTGTATTTTTAGTAGAGATGGGGTTTCACTCCATTGGCCAGACTGGTTTCGAACTCCGGACCTCGTGATTCGCCCACCTTGGCCTCCCAAAGTGCTGGAATTACAGGCATGAGCCACAGCACCCGGTCGTTTTTTTTTTTTTTTTTTTTTTTTTTAAGTAGAGATGGGGTTTCACCATATTGGCCAGGCTGGTCTCAAACTCCTGACCTCGTGATCCACCTGCCCTGGCCTCCCAAAGTGCTGGGATTACAGGCATAAGCCACTGTGCCCGGCCCATTTTTGTAATTTTAGTAGAGATGGGGTTTCGCCATGTTGGCCAGGCTGGTCTCAAACTTCCAGCCTCAAGTGATCCGCCTGCCTTGGCTTCCCAAAGTGCTGAGATTACACGCATGAGCCACCACACCTGGCACATATATTCTTAACAAAATTTTAGAAAATTGAATCCAGCAGGATATAAAAATGGTAATACATCATAACGAAGTAGGGTTCACTCCAGGAATGCAAGATTGGCTTATATTTGAAAATTAATAGAAGTAATTCGCCATATTAACAGAATAAAAAAGAAAAAACTATGAACATCTCAATAGACGCAGAAAAAGCATTTAACAAAATCCAATATCCATTAATGGTGATAACAGGATAGGCGTGGTGGCTCATGCCTGTAATCCTAGCACTTTGGGAGGTCGAGGCATGTGGATCACCTGAGGTCGGGAGCTCGAGACCAGCCTGGCCAACATTTCAGTCTCTACTAAAAAAACAAGATTAGCTGGGTGTGGTGGTACACGCCTGTAATTCCAGCTACTCGGGAGGCTGAGGCAGGAGAACTGCTTGAACCCAGCAGGCGGAGATTGTGGTGAGCCAAGATCTCGCCATTGCATTCCAGCCTGGGAAACAAGAGCAAAACTCCATCTCAAAAAAAAAAAAAAAAGTAATAATAAACAATAAAATGCTTAGTAATCTAGAAATAGAAAGAAATTCCTCATCTTGATAAAAGGCACCTAGGAGATCACTACAAGAAATATCATACTAAGTAGTGACCCACCAAATGTTTTCTGCCAGTTGGGAATAAGGCAAGGACGTCCACCACTTTCATTCAACATTATACTAGTGGTGTTAGCCAGTACAAAAATGGAAGAAAAAGAAATAAAAAGTTTACAAATTGAAAAGGAAGAAGTAACAATGTATTTGTAGACAGAATGATTGTTTATGAAGAACATTCTAACAAATCTGTAAAAAAAATCTACTTGAACTAAAAAGTGAATTTAGCAAGGTAATGAGATATAAAATCAACATATAAAAGTCAACTGTGTTTACAAGTATTAGCAATGAACAACTGGAAGTTGAGATTTTAAAATACTATTTACAATATCATCAAAAAATAAAATAATTCAGGCTGGGTGCTGTAGCTCAGATCTGTAATTTCAGCACTCTGAGAGGCTGAGGTGGTCAAATCACGTGAGCTCAGGATTTTGAGACCAGCCTGGGCAACACAGGAAAACCTCGTCTCAACAAAAAATACAAAAATTAGCTGGGCATGGTGGCACACACCTGTAGTCCCAGCTACTCGGGAGGCTGAGGTGGAAGGATGATTTCAGCCCAGGAGGTAGAGGCTGCAATGAGCCAAAACTGCACCACTGCCCTCCATCCTGGGCGACAGAGACTCTGTCTCCCAAACAAACAAACAAACAAACAAACAAAACCAGGCATGATGGCTCACATCTGTAATCCTAGAACTTTGGGAAGCCAAGGCGAGTGGATCACTTGTCAGGAGTTCAAGACCAGCCTGGCCAACATGGTGAAACCCCATCTCTACTTAAAAAATACAAAAATTAGGCCTGGTGCGGTGGCTCATGCCTGTAATTCCAGCACTTTGGGAGGCCGAGGCGGGCGGATCATGAGGTCAGGATATTGAGACCATCCTGGCTAACACGGTGAAACCCCATCTCTACTAAAAAATACAAAAAATTAGCCGGGCGTGGTGGCAGGCACCTGTAGGCCCAGCTACTCGGGAGGCTGAGGCAGGAGAATGGCGTGAACCCGGGAGGCGGAGCTGGCAGTGAGCTGAGACTGCGCCACTGCACTCTAGCCTGGGCGACAGAGCAAGACTCCATCCCAAAAAAAAAAAAAAAAAAAAAAAAAATTTGGAGATCTTATGCTATGTGATTTAAAGACAATGTGGTATTGGTATAAGGGTGGACATATTAATCAGGGTAACAGAATAGAGTCCAGACATAGATCCCATAGATACAGTCAATTGATTTTTTTATATTCTTGAGACAAGGTCTCTCTCTGTTGCCCAGGCTGCAGTGCAGTGGCCAGATCTTGGCTCACTGCCACCTGGACATACTGGGCTCAAATGATCTGCCCACCTAAGCCTCCTGAGTAGCTGGGACTACATGTGTGTGTCACCACACCTGGCAATTCTTAAAATTTTTTGTAGAGACAAAGTCTCCACGTACTGCCCAAGCTGATTTCAAAATCCTGGGCTCAAGCGATCCGCCTGCCTTGGCCTCCTCATGTGCTGGAATTACAGGTGCGAGCCACCACCCTCATTGAATGTCAAAAATCACTCAGTGGATTTTTGACAACATTCTTAAGGTAATTCAATGGAGGTACAATAGTCTTTTAATAAATAGTGCTGGAGCAACTGGATGTATATATGTAAAAATACTAACCTTCATCCTTACTTCATATGACACAAAAATGAACTCAAAACAGATCATAGAATGTAAGAAGAACTATAAAAGCTTCTAGAAGAAAACATAGAAGATAATCTTAGGGTGCAAAAAGCATACATTGTAAAATAAAAAAAATTGCTAAATTGTGAATTCATCAAAATTTAAAACTCTCTGAAAGACATTATTAAGAAAATAAAAAGATAAGCCACACTGTGAGAAAAAACATTTGCAAATTAAAAAAAAAAAATTTAAAAAATATCCTTGCACAGGGTCATACTAACTTCTCTGTATTACAACTGTAGTATACATGTTTCTGAAGCAAGCACCACAAAACTTTTATCTGATAAAGGACTTACACTTAAAACAGGTGAATTTTACTATATATAAATGATATATCAATAAAGCTGATTTAAAAATTTTAACGTGGCTGGGTATAGTGGTTCACACCTGTAATCATAACACTTTGGGAGGCCAAGGTGGGCAGATTGCTTCAGCTCAGGAATTTGAGACCAGCCTGGGCAACATGGCGAAACCCTGTCTCTACTAAAAATACAAAAATTAGCTGGGCATGGTGGCCGTACCTGTAGTCCCAGCTACTAGGGAGGTTGGAGTGGGAGGATCGCTCTAGCTGGGAGATGGAGGTTGCTGTGAGCGCACCGCTGCACTCCAGTCTGGGTGACAGAGTGAGACCCTGTCTCAAAACAAACACAAAACTTTAAAGTAGCTGGGCGTGGTAACTCATGCCTGTAATCCCAGCACTTTGGGAGGCCCAGGCAGGAAGATCACGAGGTCAAGAGATCGAGACCATCTTGGCTAACACGGTGAAACCCCGTCCCTACTAAAAATACAAAAATTAGCTGGGCATGGTGGGTAGTGTGCCTGTAATCAGAGCGACTCAGGAGGCTGAGGCAAGAGAATCGCCTGAACCCAGGTGGCGGAGGTTGCAGTGAGCCTAGATCGCACCACTGCACTCCAGCCTGGCAACACAGCAAAACTCCATCTCAAAAACAAAAACAAAAACAAAAACAAACCAGTAAATATTTTAGGCTTTGTGGGTAAAAGAGGTAAAATTGAAGCAATTATGTAGGTACATTTATAGGAAAACACACTTCCACAAATACCTTATTAATAAAATTTAAAATATAATAAGTAACTCAGTACAATTTTTTTGTAATACAGGTCTACTGACAAAAAAAATGGAACTCCCATTTTGGGGGGTAACATTTTGCTTAACTGAGGCTCAAAGTAAAAAGCCATTTTTCATGATTCTCTGAGGAGAATACATTGAAAAGCAACATAGACACTTAATTCTCTAGGATACGTTCTATCTAAATTGCTTAACTCATCTTACCGGCCCCATGGATCCCTTAGCCCTTTTGCAGCCAGCTTCTTCTGGATATCTTCTAATGGTGTCCCTTCTATCTTCCATTGTCTATAATCTGGAAGTTCCATTTTATGGTGTCCATGTTCATGTCCATGTCCATGGGCCATGTCTATAAGGAAAATATTAACACAAGTGAGATATATGCAAATTGTAGATATCAAATACCCAAATTTATTGTTTATGTTTTAAGGTGAAGCATTTAATATTTAAAAAAAAAAGCCAATATAAATACTTGTAAATTTCAGTTAAAAGATTTTATAAAAGTGTCTTATTCCACAACCACGTTCAGTTAGGAAATACACATACACAAAATATAAAAAAGAAAAATAATTGGCAATCCCACCACTCAGAGATAACCACTTACTATCTGGTTCTTTTCTTCATTATAACAATAGTAAACATTTATGGAGTCCTATGTGCCAGGTGTACTATGCTAAAATGCTTTATGTGTATTAACTCCATTACTTCTAAAACAACTCTTTGAACTTAAATTATGAGTTCCCCATTTTACAGATAAGGACAATGAGACTCCAAGCAGTTAAGTAACTTTCCAAAGGTAACAACAATAGTAATAGTACAGCTGGGATTAGAACCTTGCAGTTTAGTTTCAGAACCCTGCTCCTAACTTCTTCTTCTTATTATTACTTTTTTTTGAGACGGAGTCTTGCTCTGTCGCTCAGGCTGGAATGCAGTGGTGGATCTCGGCTCACTGCAAGCTCTGCCTCCCGAGTTCACGCCATTCTCCTGCCTCAGCCTCCCGAGTAGCTGGGACTACAGGCGCCTGCCACCACGCCCGGCTAATTTTTTGTATTTTTAGTGAAGACAGGGTTTCACCGTGTTAGCCAGGATGGTCTCGATCTCCTGACCTCGTGATCTGCCCACCTTGGCCTCCCAAAGTGTTGGGATTATAGGTGTGAGTCACCACGCCCGGCCTCCTGCTCCTAACTTCTAAGCAATATTGTTTTCCTTTTGAATCCTTTCATAATGCATAAATATATATAACAAAAAGGTTATACATACCGGTTTAAGAATTTTTCTTTAGATTATTCTTTTAAAATGCAGTAATGCTTTTAAATACATATGATTACATGAAGAGTTTCTTTAAAGAGACAGATAGTATTATTTTAGGCTTTGTGGGTAAAAGAGGTAAAATCGAGGCAATCATGTAGGTACATTTATAGGAAAACACACTTCCAGAAATACCTTATTGATAAAATTCAAAATATAATATGTAACTGAGTACAATTTTGTTGTAATACCGGTCTACTGACAAAAAAAATGGGACTCCCATTTTGGGGGGTAACATTTTGCTGAACTGGGGCTCAAAGTTAGTGATCCTTAGCATCAAAGTGATTACAAATGTTCATTTGTAAAAACCATTCTTAGCTCATGGACCTTACAAAAATAGGCACTGGGCTGGATTTGGTCCACAGGCTGCAGTTTGCCGATCCCTGAACTGGGCCAACAGAGACCTTAGGACTCCTTTTTAATCAATAAACTTGCTTCTTTAAATAAAACATGTCCTCAATGGTTATATAAATACTTCAGTTTTACTAGTGTTATTTAAATATATAATATAAAAATAAACCAGCTCAGTCTTCATTTAAATTGCTAATTCAAATTAATGGGTATGGTTTAATAACACTATACTATAATTTGTATAAGGTTGGCAGTAGCAATTCTTTTTTTTTTTTTTTTTTATTTTCCCAAATTCTAATTACTTGGCAAACAGTAGCAATTCTATAATCACTGCTTTTCCAGAAGTAAAATCAAGTAACTATTACCATTATGTCCATATTTATAACTATGAACAGGCCCAATAAGGTAGGATTTCTTTTTTTTTTTGAGACAGAGTTTTGCTCTTTTTGCCCAGGCTGGAGTGCAATGGTGCAATCTTGGCTCACAGCAACCTCCATCTCCCGCGTTCAAGCGATTCTCTTGCCTCAGCCTTCTGAGTAGCTGGGATTACAGGCATGCGTCACCACGCCCGGCTAATTTTGTATTTTTAATAGAGACGGGGTTTCCCCATGTTGGTCAGGCTGGTCTCGAACTCCCGACTTCAGGTGATGTGACTGCCTCGGCCTCCCAAAGTGCTGGGATTATAGGCATGAGCCACTGCGCCCGGCCTGGTAGGATTTCTGATATTGCATCTTACAAGATAGAAGTAATTATTAGAAAGTGTATATTAAAGACACATTATTGGGAGGCTGAGGGATGAGAATCGTGTGAACCCAGGAGGTAGAGGTTACGGTGAGCCAAGATGGTCCCACTGCACTCAGGCCTGGGCAACAGAGCAAGACTCTGTCTCAAAAAATAAATAGTTCCAAGATATGAGGAAAAACTTGTACATACTAACTGTGAAAAACCAACACTTATTATTTGTAAACATGTTAAGATACTAAAAAAACATTATGTTGATGATTTTCACATTTAATTATATATATATATATATATATATTTTTTTTAAAGATAGAGGGTCTTGCTCTGGATCATAGCTCACTGCAGCCTCAAACTCCTGGGCTCAAGTGATTGTCCTGCCTCAGCCTCCTGAGTAGCTAGGACTACAGGAGCGTGCACAATGTCTGGCTAATTTTTAAATGTTTTATAGCGATGGAACCTCCCTATGTTGTCCAGGATGGTCTCAAACTCCTGGCCTCAAATGATCCTCCATCCTCTGGCATAGGCCTCCCAAAATGCTGGGATTACAGTGGGGTTACAACCATGCCCAGGAGGATTTTCACATTTAAATGAAAATGAAGATCAATACTCTCAAACACAAGTTAAAACTACAACACAACTCTGATTGAAACATTTAACCCATTATTACTTGGTAGATTCAATAAAATGAAGGAAAAAATTATGGTGTCAGATTTCAGACTGACTTTTGAGACTGAATACATTTATTACAAAAGAAGACCATTACGAGTGTTTATTTAGAATGATAATGTCTTGGTTTCTGCATACCATGTTTTCAAAAAATCTTTTTTAAAATAAGGCTTCATTTTAAAAATGCTTAAAGAGATTACAAGACAAACCCTTATTTTGGCAAATGTCACTTCTAGAATATTAACCTGAGGATCAATGTATTTGGAAGAGAGTATAAAACAAAGGATCAAGAATTTTGATAAAATAGTTTTTGAAAATAAAAGTTGAAACATTACCATGGTATAAAGACTATTTTGAAATTACAATACTACTGTGCTTAAACTATTAAGTAATTTGAAAGATAAATCTTTGAAAGAAAACATGAAAGCATACATACCCTCATTTCTCCTATACAAATTTATTTATATATACATTCAATGTATTTTCTCTTCTACCTAATTATTTCAGAAGTATCTTTTTCATAGGAATTTACTAGATATAAATTTAAATGACTTTTCAAAAAGAGCAGAAAGTTGAAAACACTATCTCTAGGAAACCTTTCATTTTCTTTTTTCTTTTTCAGTTTTTTTTACAGACAGGATCTTCCTATGTTGCCCAGGCTGCTGTTGAACTCCTGGCCTCAAGCATTCCTCCCTCCTTGGCCTCCTAAAATATTGGGATTACAGGCGTGAGCCATGGCACCTGGCCCATTTTTCTTTTTAAACTTATTTCTATTTCCAAATAGCCATAAATCAAACACTGATATCGTGATCATGTAAAGTAAGAGCTTGAAATTCTCCTACTTTGCACTAGTAAAAGTAAAATCCAAGGCAAATCGCTTAATTTCCCCGAACTTCAGTTTCTTCATATAACATGAGGATAAAACCTACCTTGCAAGATTGTTGAGAGCTGAGGAAAACACATTGTGATGTACCTTCTACTTTCACACTTAGGTGGTGAGAATGCAACTGAGCACAACCATTCTGAAAAACTGGCATGACCTAGAAAAGCTGAACATGGCCAGGCGCAGTGGCACATGCCTGTAATCCCAGCACTTTGGGAGGCCGAGGCAGGCGAATCACTTGAGGCCAGGAGTTGAGACCAGCCTGGCCAACATGGGGAAACCCCGTCTCTACTAAAAATACAAAAATTAGCCAGGTGTGGTGGCACACACCTGTAGTCCCAGCTACTCAGGAGGCTGAGGCAGGCTGAGGCAGGAGAATCACTTGAAACCAGGAGGTGGCGGTTGCAGTGAGCCAAGACTGCACCACCGCACTCCAGCCTGGGTGACAGAGTAAGACTCTATCTCAAAAAAAAGAAAAAAGAAAAGCTGAACATACGAATACCTTATGGCCATCAATTCCACTCCTAGTACATATATTCCAGATAGACACCGTCCAATATGGTAGCCACTAGCACTTGAAATGTGGCTGGTACAATTGGGAACTGGGAATTTTAATTTAATTTTAATTAATTTAATCCCAAAACAGATGATCAAATTGTTATTAGAAAATACTAAAGTGTCTTTGGAGGCCAGGCGCAGTGGCTCACGCCTGTAATCCCAGCACTTTGGGAGGCTGAGGCAGGTGGAACACCTGAGGTCAGGAGTTCAAGAAAAGCCTAACCAACATGGCAAAACCCCATCTCTACTAAAAATAAAAAAATTAGTTGGGCATGGTAGTGTATGCCAGTAGTTCCAGCTACTAGGGAGGGTGAGACAGGAGAATCACTTGAACCTGGGAGGTGAAGGTTGCACTGTGCTGAGATTGCACCACTGCACTCCAGCCTGGGCAATAGAGTGAGACTCTGTCTCAAAATAAATAAATAAATAAATAAAAATAAAAAAAATAAGTAAATAAAATAAAGTGTCTTTGGAACAATTTGGATATATGAATTTACTTTATCAACTGTAAATCTTATGATCACAGATCAAAGGTTTCCATTTATGGAATATAAAAAATATATTTAAAATATTTTCTTAGAGACATCAAGACTCTTGTCTCTAAAAAAACAAAAGAAAAATTTTTTTTTGAGATAGCCTCACTCTGTCACCAGGCTGGAGTGCAATGGGTGGTGTGATCTCGGCTCACTGCAACCTCCGCCTCCTGGGTTCTAGTGATTCTCCTGCCTCAGCCTCCCGAGTAGCTGGGATTACAGGCATGCGCTACCACAACCGGCTAATTTTTTGTACTTTTAGTAGAGACAGGGTTTCACCATGTTGGTCAGGATGGTCTTGATCTCCAGACCTAATTATCCACCCAAAGTGTTGGATTACAGACGTAAGCCACCATGCCCAGCCTAAGAAAAATGTTTTTAAAAGAATCTTTATAGCCACATTGTTTATTCTATCTCCTAACTGTAAACAACCCAAATGTCCAATTACAACAGAAGCGATTATGGTATAGTCACACTATATATTATACAACCAAAAACTACATGCAAAAGTATGATTGAATCTTCACAAATATAATAATGAGCAAGGGGTGAGTCAGAAAAAAAATACACATGCACTTGGATCCCATTTATATAAATTGAAACGCCTAACAATTCATTTTTTAGGAATTCATCATAGATGGAAAAATTAAAGTAAAACAAGTGAGTGCTTAGCACAAGTCAGGATAATGGTTACCTCTTGGTGGAGGAGATGGAATCACAGAAACATACAGGCAGCTTCTAAGGCAGTGTTTTTCAACCAATTTTTAATTATTGTCCCTGTAAGGAACCTTTCTAGACATTTTATTCCTAATCACGACCCTCCCACCATGAAAATTTAACACTACATACACACTATATATGTTTATATACTGTGGCCCTTTGGAGGGACACAACTCATTGTAGTAACTAAGACCTACTACCCCAGCCCCACCAATTTTCACCCCCCTGAAATGTAAAATCACCCCTGTTAAGAATGCATGTTCTAAGGTATTGGCAATGCTTTATTTTCTAATTTAAGAGGTGGTTACGGGAGTGTCTGCTTCTGTTAGTTATAATTTTAAAAAATGTATGTTTTATACACCCTTCTGTATGTATACTTGACAATAAAAAATAAAATTAGAAAAATTGACTTAAATTGTGCTGAGGACTGAAAAATGGTGGTTATTTCCGTTTCAGAGCAGCTCAAATAACAGTAAGGAAATTAATTAAATAAAGAAAAAAACATGCAACCAAAAATTTAAAAAGCTATCTATCTGTGTCTGAAGTGAATCTAAAAGTCTGATGAAGATCAACTTCCACTAAAGGAGACTGGCTTTAAGAAGATGTGTGCTGGTATCCTTTCCCTAAGAAAGAAATAAGAAGATAATGCCACTTCCACTACGTGCAATTTTAGTTTACCGAAGAGTATCAAGTATATATCTTAACTTCCTCGTATTTAAAAAACTGTGATTATATGAATATTAGGAAATAACAAATGAACTGTTTTACTTTTAGTGATGCTGTTCTTCTGCCTTTGTTCTATTCAAAGCCAAACAAAGACAATTTTGCGTGTGGCAAAGGCGGGAAAAAGCACTTCTATGTAACAACTACAGTAATGCTCACTGAATCCTCCAACCACCCCTCCCTACCCCAACTTAAACTTAGACTTCATTAGTTCTCGCCTCTAGTTCTTTGATCTCCCTTCCAGCCTCCCATCCTTCTCCATTTATTTAGTCTCTCCTTTTCTACACTCCCCAGAATAGAATCTAGCTCTTAATCCTAATCAACGGGTCTCCCACCAACTCCCTAATTTACCTGAATTCAATCTGACCTCTCAGGACACTCAACTCTGCAACCGGAACCAACCGGAAGCGAAGGTTGTCACCTCGAGTTTCTCACGGCAGGAAAGCGGAGAAGCCGCTTAACGTTCCGGTACTGGGTTAGAGATTCCTAAATCAGGAAGAGATTACATGAAGGAGGCTGGAAGTCGATTATCTTCCCCACATATGTGCATCTTCAATCTGACTGAGGTAACAGATACTGTAGAAGAGAAAAGGGCGGGGAAGAGAACATGTTCTTCTTGCTTGGGGACGGAACCCTTAGACACCGCACAGGGGGCAGGGCCGCGGACATACTGCAGCCAATCAGGGAGGCTGTTGTTGAGCGCGTGCTCTCACCCAATGAAAGGGTTGGTTGTTGCGCTGCAGTTGGCAGGCTGCTGCGGGAGGCGGTGGCAGTAGGAAGCCGGAGACAGCAGGGTGACAGGTAGGCGGTGGTGCTGTCTTTGGGGGACGCAAAGTGCTAGGTGAAGAGGGTTTTTCTTCTCCTTCGGCCGCGGAAACTACAGAGGGTAGCTGGCGAGGGTGGTCTGGAAAGGCGGTAGCTGGTGTGTTGGTGGTCCCAGAACCTCTCGTAAACCAGGTAACATCTTGGGAGGGTCCTGAGGAGGAGAAGGCTGCAGCCGAGGCGGGTGGAAGCCGAGCCCTGTGGGGCGACGTGGGGGCCCACCTAGGGCGTGGGGGCTGCGCTGGCGCCAGCAGAGAGGGAGCAGAGAGGCGGGAGCAAGGCGGTGTAGTGAGGGCTGAAGGGATTCCTTGCACAAAGCCCTAGGCGAGAAAAGGACACGGCATTGAAGACAGCTAAGAGAAATCCCAGTGATTGCTTCTTGGGGCTATTTCCTGGGGGTGGTGAGGGGGAGCGGAGAAGAAAAATATTTACGGGCGGTCAGATCCTGAAAACTCATTATTGCTGTACATTATGTAATCTTTGGCTGTTATTTACCCAAACAACTAGGTTGCCCCTCCTGGGAGAGAAGGTCTTTCAACCTATTAATGTATTAGAACACTTTTTTCTTTGGCTTGAGTGTCTTCTACCTTGGCAGGTTCTGTAGGCGAAGGGTGGTAGCATGGAGGATAGAGTAGTCACGAAGAGCTTATCCCAAATATGGACTTGACTTGACAGATACTAGGTTGCGATGAATGTGGTTCATGTTTTGTAGTTTGCAGGTTCATGTTTTGTAGTTTGTGAATTTATTTGAGGGTCAAGGCTGACAACATTTAAAAAAAATCTTCAGGAAAGTGGGGATCCTTAAAAAATTTACAGTGGGAGCTAAGTGTAAGTTGGAAAATGAGTAGAAAATTAGTTGGCAGATCCCTTCCTCCCCCCAGGATATTGTGGAAGTTAGGAACTGTGCAAATAAGGTGGTGGTCTGAATTTGGGCAAAAAAGTCAATTTTTTTTTTTTTTTTTTTTTTTGAGACGGAGTTTCGCTCTTGTTGCCCAGGCTGGAGTGCAATGGCGCGATCTCGGCTCACAGCAACCTCCGCCTCCCGAATTCAAGCCATTCTCCTGCCTCAGCCTCCGAAGTAGCTGGAATTACAGACATGCGCCACCACGCCCGGCTAATTTTGTATTTTTAGTAGAGACGGGGTTTCTCCATGTTGGTCAGGCTGGTCTCGAATTCCGGACCTCAGGTGATCCGCCTGCCTCGGCCTCCCAAAGTGCTAGGATTACAGGCGTGAGCCACCGCGCTTGGCCGAAAAAAGTCAACTTTTAAGTAGTTTGTTCTGTAAACAAGTCTGATAAGCTAGTTATGAATTATTAGGTTTAAAAAGTGGACTCTGAACCTCTTGGGCAGAGGCAAAATATATTTATAGATATAATTAACTAAATTATCTTATTTTTAAAAAGTTTTATAATTCATTGTTTCCACAATAAAATGTAGAATTAAAATAGGAATTCTATTCAGTATGTGTTATGGAAGGGCAAACGATATAAAACCTTGATTTTATAGCTCATTGAAAAACAAATTTCAAAGAAGCACTGGAAAATAATTTTAAAGGAAGCGTTATAAATTTCTAAAATGTAAGGTGTTTGAAATATTGTCTTTAGCTTAGGAGATAAGGTCTAATGTAGTATCAGCAACTCTATAATTTTCCTAAATTTATTTCAGTAGTGCATGTCAGAAAAACTTTATAAGATGTGATTTTTTTCTATTAATGATAATTTATATTCCTGTATATGAACCTAAGTCAAAATTTCGTTTTTTTCTCAAAATTTTAATTGGGAAAGAGGTGCATCATTAAAGTTTGTTTGTTCCCAGATGTTCTCAGTACTGAAATATTTGAGAATGCTTTAGATAAAAATTTTAATTGACGTTTGGTGTTTTGTTCTTTGACTTTTCTCTTTTTCCAAGAATAATGCAATCTCAGTCACAAAGGAAATTTCTGGTTCTATTTTAGGTGCAATTCTGTAGTGTTTTGAGTACCAGTTAAATCTTTGCTTTTATGCGTGTGTGTGTGTGTGTGTGTGTGTTTCTTATGTAACCAGCCTACTAGAGCTGTCTTAGAGAACTAATGGCTGATTTTGAATGGCCAGTAGGTGTCATTGTAGAATGCAGTAAGTTGAGCATCGAGTAGGAAATTAACAAGTAGTTAAAGAAACACTAGTCCAAATTAGCATATACTGTGGTTAGATGGTTATTTATACGTTATAGAAGTTCTCTCTTATGAAACATTTCAGTATTGAAGCTGTTTATAAGGAATTTGAAACAATGATTGTAAAGGAGTTTGTTTGCCATAAAATAGACCTTGAAAGTGTGTTTTTTAGCCCAGCCCTTAAACTATCTTGACATGTGATTCAGATTTAAGTTTGATTATTTGTAATACACAGTTTTGGCGTCGTGTAATAGTTTATTAAGTTCTAGAATGATTGAGATTTTCAGCTTGAATCTTATAGAAAAACCAATGCTACATAATGAAAAACTGATAAAATATGGGCAGAAGTTTCAAAACTAGTTATCACAATCGTACTTTGTATTGTTCTTTTTTTTCCCCCTTAGAGATCCTTGTTCCGGTTCTTTTAAGGCCAGAACAGAAGATTTTTTTGTCTGTCATTGTCTGTGGCTTCTTATTTCTTTTGATTTCCAGAGTTGTTTCTTTTTACATTTTTATCTGCTTAGACTATGTGCTTTTCTCGGGATGTTGAACTGAACATTTATCACTGACTAAAATGTAGTGGATTCTGGAGGGAGCCAGCACAGAAAGCTCTGAAAGTAGCTTACATCTGTTCTGAGTACAGCTCCTTACCTTTCTAGCCTTCTGTTGAGCCCTTGTCACTTGTTAGCTCTGCTCCTCAAGCCTGTGATTGATACAGTGTTTTTAAAAAGTTTGGAACTAATTTAAGAATTCTTCATGGAGTTGGAAATAGATACCTCAAAACAATTTAGGAGTTTTTAAAAAGGCATACACATATCACTTATATCATCTCCACTTCCCTTCAGAATCTTACAGATGAGAGGAGTGTGAAGGGGGTAGATGTATTTTGGAAACAAATTCCCTTGATTATTTGATTCACCACTGGTTTCCACTTCAGAGTGGAAGTGCCTTGATCTAATTCAAAGACTCTGACACTTGTGGTATGAAGCAGTAGTAGTTTCAGTTTAGAGAAAGGGCTGCCAAATCTACTAATTTGCTAGTATTTTTATAGCTCAATAAATTGTCATTTCATGTCATAGCTAGGATAGCTTTTTTTTTCTTTTTTTTTTTTTTTTGAGACAGAGTTTCGCTCTTGTTGCCCTGGCTGGAGTGCAGTGGCACGATCTTGGCTCACAGCAACCTCCGCCTCCCAGGTTCAAGCCATTCTCCTGCCTCAGCCTCCGAAGTAGCTGGAATTACAGGCATGTGCCACCACGCCCGGCTAATTTTGTATTTTTTTAGTAGAGACGGGGTTTCTACTAGTTGGTCAGGCTGGTCTTGAACTCCCGACCTCAGGTGATCCACCTGCCTCGGCCTCCCAAAGTGCTGGGATTACAGGCGTGAGCCACCGCACCCAGCCTGTCATAGCTAGGATAGTTTTTCTAGCCAGGAGCTGGAGTTGCGAGAAATGAAAATTGTGCTGAATGTTTTGGTTTGGATTAGTTCTTACTTGGCACTTATCTGCTTTCCATAAATCAAACTAATTTCTTTCATGATTCAGACCTGTGCTAATTTGTATAGACATTTATATCCTATTCTCTTACTGTCCCTGAAAGCTATCTAGTTCTAGAATTAAACTAAAATTGGAAAATAAGAATTGGAGTAATTCAAGGTCGTTTTCTGATAATGATATATGATGAACATATGCATTAATCTTTGCATAAACATTCCACTCAGTAATATATACTAAAAATTGGCATTGCAAATGTGTTTACCTTGACTTGGGTCCAGTTTAGAAACTTACAGTTCATCTTTGTGAATTCTAGACTTTCTGTTTGGGTATCTGGCTGCCATGGAGACAAATCTGAGGAAAAGTATGAGTAGACTTTAATTTTAGAGAAAAGCGTAAAAACCCAATTATGTAATATATTAAGAGGTGTGACTTTGATTATTTATAGAATTATAGTACTTTCTAGGTTTGAAATATAACTGCCAAAAAAGTAGTCATAAAATATGGTAAATGGCATCAATTTATTGAATGGCAAAGCATGGGTTACAGAATATCTATTTTGTCCTATTTTAACACATGAAACTTCAAAAAGTGTTAGAATCCAATTTATCCATCACCTTTGTCATTATGAATACTTAACTGTTGATAGTGCTTGATTCTTTTTTTTTTTTCTGGTGAAAAGATATTAAGATATATACTTAGAATTAGCCAGCCGAACTCAGTTTAGATGATCCCAATTTTGTTGGCAACCTCCAAAGCATCATAATCAGGAGCCAGTCAAACATATGCCTTCTTCTCTTCATCAGGTCTGATTAGGGTCTTGACCTTGGCCTTATCGATGGTAAAGAGCTTCTTTATAGCCTATTTGACCTGGTGCCTGTTGACTTTAACATCCACAATGAACACAAGTATGTTGTTGTCTTGTATCTTCTTCATGGTAGCCTCAGTGATCAGCAGGAACCTGATGATGGCATAGTGGTGAAGCTTCTTTCTCCTCGTATCCTGCTATCTTACAAGGATATTTGGGCTACCTCTGGGGCTGCCTTGGGCCACTGGGACATGGGTGACTTGTGGATCTTCTTTTTTTGTGTATGTGGTTGTGGACACCTTTCAGCACTGCTTTCTTGGCCTTCAAAGCCTTTGCTTTGGCTTCTGCTTTAAGAGGGGGTAGGAGCTTCCTTCTTCGCCTTTGGCACTATCTTGTGAAAAGAGTCTCCCTGATTCTTAATTAATATAGACTTTTGTTAGCTACTAAGACTTGCCAATTAACCTCCTTAAATTCCTTTCCATATATATATATATGGATGAGAGAGACAAGTTAGATACTGAGCAGGGACTGAAAGTTATACTTTTTCCATATTCTTTTCTATTGAGACTTTTTAATCTGTGCATTCATTCTTTTTAAAATTTATTTATTAGTTTATACTTTTTAAATGAAAAAGGGTGTGGGGATGGGAGAGAATATACTACTGTCCTGTCTACATTATAGGGTAACTGTAAGACTCAAATAGAAAACATAATGGCTGGGCACAGTGGCTTATGCCTGTAATCCCAGCATCTTGGGAGGCCGAGGTGGGTAGATCACTTGAAGTCAGGATTTCAAGATCAGCCTGGCCAACATGGTGAAACCCTGTCTTTACTAAAAATACAAAAGTTAGCTGGGCATGGTGGTGCACACCTGTAGTGCCAGCTACTCGAGTGGCTGAGGCAGGAAAATTGCTTGAACCTAGGAAGTGGAGGTTGCAGTGAGCCAAGATTGTGCCACTGCACTCCAGCCTGGGTGATGAAGTGAGACTGTGTCTCCAAAAAAAAAAAAAGGCAAGAAAACATGAAGGACTTTTAAAAAATCTAAAGTTAATTTGAATTTGCAGTATTTTACAGTATCTACTGTTTATGGAAAATACTAGGGGAAATGAATATAAAATTTAAGACTTAAATGTTTCTGTTCCTTAAGGTTCTGAATCTTCTCTCATTTTATACTTTGTTAGTCTGTGATCTTTTTTATTTAATTAGCATCCAAATATGATGGTTCTCAAATCTGTGTCTCTAATCCAGAGCTTTCCCTTGAACTTTAGTTCCTATTCTATACATGTAATTGCCTGCTGGATGAAGATGATCTACAGGTCCTTCAAATATAATATGTTTAAAAGTGAATTCATGTTTTCCCTTTTATCATCTTTCTAACCTGCTGGAGCTGGAACCCTGATGTTGTCTATCTTTAACACTTACCCCTCATCTGAGCAATGCTAGGTTCTGTTGACTTTACCTTCTTACTCTTTTTTTGATTCCATGTACTTCTCTCAATTTCTATAGCGGCTAGAAATATTATGAAGAGTTAGGGCCTGGAGGCAACTGTCTAGATTAGAATCCCAGCTCCACTATTTACATCTCAGTGTCCTTATCTTTAGAAATAGAGTTATACAAGCCAACAATTGCAGTCTTGGGCATTTGTTCGAGAGAAACTGAAACTTACATTCATATAAAAATTTGTGTGAATTCTCATAGCATCTTTATTCTTAATAGCCAAAAACTGGAAACATAAATGTTCTTCAACAGGTTAAATAGACTATAGTGCATCTGTATCATGGACTGCTATGCAGCAATAAAAAGGAATGGACTGTTTGATATGTAACAACTTGAATGGGTCTCAAGTGAAAAAAATGTGAAAATTGCATATTCCATGATTCCATTTATATAACATTCTTGAATACTAAAAATAAAGAGATGGAGAACAGATTCGTGGTTGCCATGGTTTAGTTATCAAGGAGAGGGGAGTGGGTGGGACTACAAGAGTGTCTTGGTGACAGAACAGTTCTGTATCTTGATTGTGGTGGTAATTACATGAGTCTACATATGTGATAAAATTGCATAGAGCTATACACACACATATACATGAGTGCTTGTAAAACTGGTTAGATCTGAATAAACTTTGTAGACTGTAGCAATGTCAATTTCCTGGTCTTGATATTTTACTGTAGTTATTCAAGGTGTTCCCATTGAGGGAAAATGGGCAAAGGGTACATGAGACCTGCTGGCAATTTTTTTTCAACTTCCCATGAGTCTATAATTTCAAAATTAAAAGTTTTTAAGAAGAGTTGTTAGGATTAAATGAGCAGATACACAGAATATTTTTATTATAGTACTTGGTGCACAATAAATATTAGCTGCTATTAATAGTAATAGCAGCAGTAGTAGTTGTTCAGGCCTCTAACCTCTCACTGGGCGGCTCACTAGGACCATTTCAACAGTTGCCATATATATATATAAATTATATATATAAATCTAATTAATATATTTAATAATTATTATCATATTTGGAGACAAGGTCTCACTCTGTTGCCCAGGCTGGAGTGCAGTGGTGCAATTACAGCTCACTGCAGCCTCTACCTCCTGAACTCAGATGATCTTCCCATCTCTGCCTCTTGAGTAGCTGGGATCACAGGTGCTTGCTACCACGCCTGCAGGGTAGTTGGCAAGCTGGAGACTCAGGAGAGCTGATGGTATAGTTCCAGTCAGACACAGTCCAAATGCCTGAGAACCAGAGATAACATAGTAGCAGTCACTCAGGCTTGAGACTCTGAAGAGCTAATGTTTCAGTTTGAGTTTGAAGGCAGGAGAAAGTCAATGTCCTTAGGCAGAAGAAACTGACTCTCTCTACTTGGGGGAGGCTTAGCCTTTTTGTCTATTCAGGCTTTCCACTGATTAAATGACATCCACCCACATTAGGAAGGGCAATCTGCTTTACTCAGTCTATAGATTTAAATGTTAATCTCATATGGAAACACCTAGAAAAATGTTTAGCTAAATATCTGGGCAGATGAGATTGGAAACATTTTAATGCAGGGTAGAATGGAAGCTCTCTGACCAGAAAAAAGTGTCATGACATAGTGGTAAGAAACAAATGTAAGTTGATGTGAAAATTTCTGTGATTTCTCTTTTTTTCTTGAGATGAAGTCTGGCCCTGTTTCCCAGGCTGGAGTGCAATGGTGCGATCTCAGATTACTGCAACCTCCACCTCCCAGGTTCAAGTGATTCTCATGCTTCAGCTTCCTGGGTAGCTGGGACTACAGGCATGCGCCACGACGCCTGGCTAATTTTTGTATTTTTAGTAGAGGCGGGGTTTCACCATGTTGGCCAGGGTGGTCTCCTGACCTCAAGTGATCCACCCGTGTTGGCTTCCCAAAGTACTGGAATTACAGGCGTGAGCCATCGTGCCTGGCCTAATACCTGTGATTTCTATTGGTGACCAAGTCGTAAAAATATTATGGTTGTTTGTTTTATTGTTTTGCCTATACTCACAATCTAATGACATTATAAATTTTAGTTAGAGATTGGTAAAAAGTATGATACAATTTTCTTCTTATCAAAGTTTATGAGTTTTATTATAGATCCCTGGGGGTCTGTGGACCCTATGTTGAGAACTGCTGTGTGAACAGGAAGGAGAGGGCTTTGAATTGATGCAGGATTGTATGCTATGCAAAAGCTTCATAGAGGAGGCAGCTGTTGGTCTGAGTGTTGGAAGAAGGGGAGGGCAGTTAGGATAGAGGGTAGTTGAAAGGCATTCCAGAGAGGAGTGTAGCATAAGAAAATGTGTGAGGTGTGAGATAGCCTGGCATATTGTGAAATTGTAGATCAACATTGATGAGGGGAAGTCTGTGTTGAGCCAGGGTATAATTTCTATTCTTGCTGACAAGACCATTTTGTTCATGAGTCTGTTGAGCAAATACTGTTTACAAAGGCCATTTAGCCAAACCAATAGATCCATATCTTCGGTTTCTTCAGGTATAGTGAACAAAGAGATGCTGTTTGAAGTTCTGCCTACTGGGAATTCCCTTTCTCCTGTCTTGTAGGGCTACTTCTCTGTAAGGCCACTGCCAACATATTGTATGCAACCATGTGTAAACCAGGTCTAAGTTTTTTTTTTCTTCTTTCATTTGATCTTAGGGAACTCTACAGGGCCATAGATTAAGGAAGAGTTGATTAGTAGAAGTAAGTGCCATGGGTGTCTGAGCCATTTGTTCTTTTAGCTTACTTGTGCTTTTGGAGCCTGCTCTAACCTCATTACAACCATTGTAGTCAGGATTAGTTGGTTATGTAGTGGTAATAACCAACTTTCAAATAAAGGCTTAAAATGTGAAAAAGAGAGATTTATTTCTTCTCATGTAAAATCTGCTGCAAGTTGGGTGATTCCAGGCAGCTGTTCTTCATTTGATGGGTCAGCATTGCGTATCTATATTTATCTCTGCTTCTATTATCATAGTGACAAGAGAAGAACGGGCTGGAGAATTGCGTACTGGCACATAAATGTTTCTGCAGAAATGATTTCTGCTGTTTGGTAAAAAAAAAAAAGTCGTAAGGTCACATTTGACTTAAAGAGGATAGAAAAATATAGTCCTCCCATGTTCTCTTGAAAGTTCACATTTGACACACGATATCACTTCCATTTAATGATGGAACACTGCCAGCACGTATAGCTTTATGGCTTGGTGGATTGGAACACTCACTTCTTGAGAGTATGTCAGGTCACATGGTCAGTCACTGCTGGGGCTCAAAAGTCAAGCAAGGAGCTATTTCTCAAAAGAAGAGCAGTCATCTGCAGAGAGGGCATAACTCTCTTCAGAAGCAGTAGTTCTCATCCAGGGGGACACTTGACAATGTTTAGAGACATTTTGCTGGTCACAATTCAGGGCAGTGCTATTGGCATCTAGTAGGAAGAGGGCAGGGATGCTGCCAAACATCCTATCACGTAAAAGCCATTCACAATGTCAAGGGTGACTAAAGTGCCAATAGTGCCAAGGTTAAGAAATCCTGCTTTAGATGGACTTCTGTGCCTTGTTGTGATTCTCCTATTAGGGCCTACTGGTAGCTTTATACAGCTACTTTATCATCTACCACAGACACTTTGAATACCACTGAATTTGCTGGATCTTAAGGCCCAAATGGCAGAACATCTTTTTGTTTTTTTGAGATGGAGTTTCGCTCTTGTTACCCAGACTGGAGTGCAATGGTGTGGTCTCAGCTCACCACAACCTCCACCTCCCGGGTTCAAGCAATTCTCCTGCCTCAGCCTCCTGAGTAGCTGGGACTACAGGCGCCTGCCACCTCGCCCGGCTAGTTTTTTGTATTTTTTAGTAGAGACGGGGTTTCACCGTGTTAGCCAGGATGGTCTTGATCTCCTGACCTCGTGATCCACCTGTCTCGGCCTCCCAAAGTGCTGGGATTACAGGCTTGAGCCACCGCGCCTGGCCTCTTTATTTTATTTTAATTTTAGAGATAGGGTCTTTCTATGTTGCCCAAGCTGGTCTCGAACTACTGGCCTCAAGTAATCCTCCCACATCAGCCACCTGAGTAGTTAGGATTACAGGCATAAGCCACTGCTCCCAGCACTGTGCTTCTTTCTAAGTGGTGGTGACAGACTGAGCTATGATAACTTGTCCTTCATTTTTATTTTTATGTTTTTTTTTAGAGACAGGGTTTCACTCTGTCACCCATGCTGGGGTGCAGTGGCATGATCGTAGCTCACTGTAACCTCAAACTCTGGGCTCAAGTGTTCCTCTCACCTCAGTCCTGGAGTAGCTGGAACTATAGGTGCACACTACCATGGCCGGTTAATTTTTGTATTTTTTATAGAGACAGGGTTTTGCCATGTTGCCTAGACTGGTCTCAAACTTCTGGGCTCACATAATCTGCCTTCCTTGGCCTCCCGAAGGGCTGGGATTACAGGTGTGAGCCCCTACGCCTAGCTTAGAGTTTTAGTGTTTTTTTTTTTTCTCCGCTCTTGTTGCTCAGGCAATGGTGCGATCTCGGCTCACCGTGAGTTTTAGTTTTACAAGATGAAAAGAGTATGGTGATGGTTGGACAACATTATGAATATATTTAATACCACTGAAATGTACATTAAAAATGGTTAAGATGGTAAATTTTTTGTTAAGTGTGTTTTACCACAATAAAAAAAAATTGGGAAAAAACACAAAAGAAAACACAAAAGAAAAAAAGATGCCAATATTTCAAATATTTTTGCCTTTAGGAAGAACTTATTATGAACTGTGTCAGTTAATTAAGTAAAGTTTAAACCAACATTTATTTATTAAGTATTTGAAAGGTTTATTCTAAAATTCAACATAGGCCAGGTGCAGTGGCTCATGCCTGTAATCCCAGCACTTTGGGAGGCCAAGTCAGGAGGATTGCTTGATGCCCGGAGTTCAAGACCAGCCTGGGCAACACAGCAAGAACTCATCTCTGAAAATTAAAATTAAAATAAAATTAAAATAAAAAAAATTCAACATATTTTCTTGGAATTTATTTTTCTACTTTAATTTTGTGCCTACATACCTAAACAGGTTGTATATCCAACATGTTTTTAGGTTCTTCAGAGTTGGATACTACTTTTTATGGGGGAAAAATTTTTTTTACTAGAAACACAAGGAATGGATCCTTTCCTCTCTCTACCCCTATGTCACTTAATTGGGAGTAAATTGTATTTAAGATATGCCCAAGCTTTAGCACCCATAGTGTAGTCTTTAAAGTATTGTTTCCTACTGAAAGGAGTTCCTTGGAGAAATGTCTGATTCTAGGCTGAAGGCAGGATTTGTGCAAGGTAAGGCTGGAACTTCTTGTCCTGGCAGGAAGCTAGGAGGTTATCTTCATTAACTAGGTTTATGTCAAAAGGGCTTAGGAGCTTTGTAGAGGGTCCCTCAAGACCATTCCCACATTTCATGATTTCCAAGATTGACTCTTAGAACTCAATATTTTATTTATAGTTATAGTTTATTACAATGAGATGATAGAAGGCAAATCAGCAAAGCAAAAGGCAAATGGACTGAAGTCTGGAAGAAACCAAGCTCAAGCTTGCAAGAATCCTCTCCCAGTAGAGTTGCAAAAGATGCCATTAATTTTCCAGTAGTGACTTGTGTGCAGAGCCTCAGGTTAGCCCCTAATGAGATTTTAAGGGCTTCTCAGACTATTCCTGAGCATGCATATAGCTCTGAGTACACATCCCTTTGCATGAATATGACCTTCTGGATTCCCGGGAAGTTGTTGGAGCTTTTCAGAGTCCTTTTTGGACATCTCATTCCCCAGCTTCTCTTTTCTGGGTTTTTTGTTTGTTTTTGAGGTAGGGTCTCACTCTGTTGCCTAGGCTGGAGGGCAGTGGTGTGATCTTGGCTCACCACAACTTCCTGCTTCCGGGTTTAAGCAGTTCTGCTGCCTCAGGCTCCTGAATAGCTGGTACTATAGGTGTGTGCCACCATGTCCAGCTAATTTTTGTGTTTTTAGTAGAGGTGGGGTTTCACCATGTTGACCAGACTGGTCTCGAACTCCTGATCGCAAGTCATCCACCAGCCTTGGCCTCCCAAAGTGCACAGGCATGAGCCACCGTGCCTGGCTCCCAGCTTTTCTTTTTAGGCTTTTTGACTGGCCTGTTGTTTGCCCTAACTGTATCCACTGCCTTAGGCAGCCGGGATATTAAATAACTGCTCCTGTTTTAGACAAATACCCCTAGGGAAAAGACTTTGCACTGGTTGATCTTCAAGTCAAATTAAAGACGTCCTTGCAAATGGGGTCTGTATTAGTCCATTTTCACACTGCTGATAAAGACATACCCGAGACTGGGAAGAAAAATAGGTTTAATGGATTTACAGTTCCTCATGGCTGGGGAAGCCTCACAATCATGGCAGAAAGCAAGGAGAAGCAAGTCACATCTTACATGGATGGCAGCAGGCAAAGGGAGAGCTTGTGCAGGGAAATTCCCATTTTTAAAACCATCCGATCTCATGAGACTCATTCATGAGAACAGAGCAGGAATGATCCACCCCATAATTTAATCATCTCCCACGACATGTGGGAATTGTGGGAGTTACAATTCAAGATGAGATTTGGGTGGGGACATAGCCGAACCATATCAGGGTCTTCCAGGAACTATCAGACGGGTCAAATAATTAGTTTTTCAAGAATGAGGCTTTGAAGGCATTGCAGACCATTCTGTCACCTTTAGTGGCTGCCAGTCTGCTGGCTCTTAGTGTGATTGTGGGCTTTTCGTTTTCAAGGCTACTGTGGAGCTGGGGAGGTGGAATGGGAATAGGGCAAGTTAAAACTCCTTGACGGCTGGGCACAGTGGGTACATCCTGTAGTCTCAGCTACTTAGAGATTCAGCTACTTTTCTTGAATAAACACTTCCCAGATTGCGTTAACCTTTTGCCTAATTTCGAAAGTTCTGAAAAAGTTCGTTCTGACACTTTTTACCAGTGTCTTGTTGCTTTTATGGAGGAGAGGATTTTCTGAGGTCATTACTCTGCCATGACCCCAATAACACTTAGGTGAATAGGGATCTTTTCTTGCTTCCCTGTACATCTAGTGACTACCTGCTTTGTCTAGCCACTGAAATAGGGACTGTGGATTTAGTGGTGAATAAGAAGACAACCTCCTATGTGTTTATGTATTCCAGTAGGAGAAAATAGGCAGTAAACAAGTACTAGTAAATGTGGAGAATAGTAAAGCAGATCATGGGATAGAGAGTGATTGTGATTGGTGATGGGTAGTGGGTTTTTTTTTTTTTTTTTTTTGATTGAGCAGAGACCTGGATGAAGTAAGAAGGAAACCAATGCGTGCAGCTGGGCAGCAAAGGGAATAGAAGCACAAAGCCTCTTAGGCAAGAACGAGTTTGGCATGTTCAAGAAACATTAAGAAAGCCCATGTAGCTAGAGCAGGCAGATATCCAAAAAAGGACGAAGATAATTGACATCACTAAATTTATATGGATAATTTAAAAGTATTGATATCCAGGACCTATAAGTGGACAACTATGATTTTTGTTAGATCACTGTTTTCATTACTTTCTTCAGTAGGCTAACTCCCCTGCAGCCTGGGGACCAGGAAGGGATGCTGCATTGAGTTCTAATGCTAATACAAACCTGTGTCATTTTGAACTAAGAGCTGGTTTCTAGTTCCTGGCATTTAGTGTCTCTCAGAATGTCTTGGTAGGGACTCAGTTAATAAGATCTGTTTTGAAAATTATCTAGTGATGAACACTTTTTAATGTCCTTTATAGTAGATTTATGAATGATTTTCAACTCCCCTCTTTAACATATGTATTTGTTACCCTTTATTGTATAGCCCCAAAATTTAGTAGCTTAACATGACAACTATTTTATTTGCTCACAATTCTATGGGTCAGTGGCACGATCTTGGCTCACTGCAGCCTCTGCCTCCTGGGTTCAAATGGTTCTCCTTCTTCAGCCTCCTGAGTAGCTGGGATTACAGGTGCCCGCCACCATGCCTGGCTATTTTTTTTTGTATTTTTAGTAGAGACGAGGTTTCACCATGTTAGTCAGGATGGTCTCGATCTCCTGACCTCATGATTCACATGCCTTGGCCTCCCAAAGTGCTGGGATTACAGGCATGAGCCACTGCGCCTGGCTTGGGGAGTTCTTTTTTTGATCTTCCCTGAGATTACTCATGTCATTTCACTGGGACTGTTATTTAAGATGGCTTCACTCACACATTTGTTGGATAGTGCTGGCGATTGGCCGGCCTATGTCTATTCATTAAGCTAGCTCTGGCTTCTTCACATGGCTGCTAGATTTTAAAAGTAGAAAGAAGGGCAAACTCCAGTGTGCAAGCACTTTTTAAACCTTTGTATTACGTGGGATAGTTTTGCATTCCTATAAATGTTTTCAAACTCTGCTCTGGGATGCAGTTACATTTATTTGAAAATAGTTCCAGATTTTGATTTTACAGATCATCTGAGGTCAGGAGTTTGAGACCAGCCTGGCCAATATGGTAAAACCCTGTCTCTACTAAAAATACAAACATTAGCTGGGCATGGTGGCGGGCACCTATAATCCCAGCTACTTGGGTGGCCCAGGCTGGAGAATTACTTGAACTCAGGAGGCGGAGGTTGCGGTGACTGGAAATCGTGCTATTGTACTCCAGCCTGGTTGACAAGAGCGAAATTCTGTCTCAAAACAAACAAACAAACAAACAAACAAAAAAAAGATCTTAAGATTTAATAGAGAGTACTGGATCTGTGTTCGCTGTAGGGCTGGTAAGTCCCCATTACTTAGGAAGAACTCTTATGTGTACTTGACCCCATCCTCAATGGAATTGGTGAGAAGTGGCACTATTTCTGGCCCTGTGTAAGTTCTGGACACTGCTACCTCTAATCTGGTGCTTCTTTTCCTGGTTTCTAGTAGTTTCCTCACACATACAGTGTGCTGATGAGTTTTCGTTTGACTACTAGAGAGGGATCCTTTGCAGATCTCCAGGGTTCGTTCTCAGTACAGCTCTCCGCGTTACCCTGTCCTCTAACACTTTGGTCTACCTGTACTCTTGGCTCTGCCTCCTTAACTCAGAGAGTCTACGAGTTTTCACTTGCCTTTCTCTTCCTTACCCTGCAGCCTGGAAAGTCTTGAGGAAGGAAGTTGAGGCAACTTCATTGTTCTTCATTGTCTGCGTCCAGTGTCATGAAAACTTGTGTTTCATGTATTTTCTTTCTTTATTTTTTCTTTTTCTTTTGAGATAGAGTCTCACTCTGTTGCCTAGGCTGCAGTGCAGTGGCACAGTCACTTCTCACTGCAGCCTCCACCTCCCAGGTTCAAGTGTTCCTCCCACCTCAGTCTCCTGAGTAGCTGCAACTACAGGCATGTGCCCCCGTGCCTGGCTAATTTAAAAAAATTTTTTTTTGCAGAAATGAGGTTTCACTGTATTGGCCAGGCTGGTCTCAAACTCCTGGGCTCAGTCTGTCCTCCTGCCTTGGCCTCCCAGAGTGCTGGGATAACAAGTATAAGCCACTACCTTTGTTTCATATTTTGAAACCATGACCTACCTTTGTTTCATATTTTCTTCCGTGTTTTTTCTTTTCCCCCACTCCTGTTGCCCAGGCTGTAGTGCAGTGGCATGATCTCGGCTCACTGCAGCCTCGCCTCCTGGGCTCAAGTGATTCTCCTGCCTCCGCCTCCTGAGTAGCTGGGACTACAGGTGTGTGCCACTGTGCTGGGCTAGCTTTTGTAGTTTTAGTGGAGATGGGGTTCACCATGTTGCACAAATTAGTTTTGAACTCCTGAGTTCAAGTGGTCCACCCTCCTTGCCCTCCAAAAGTGCTAGGATTACAGGCATGAACCACCATGCCCGGCTTTCTTCCATGTCTTAAATTCAGGCAAGAAGGTAAGTTGACTTTCTGTCACTCTATCTTATTGAGAAATGGAAGGCCCTTCTCTCCTCACACTTTTCTCCTTCCCTAGTATTAGGCTTATGATTGAGGATTGGGGTGTTCTCTATGGTCTTGGTCCAATCTCAGTTTTGGGCTGGTTTTTGTGCCAGGATCTTACAGTTTTCCTGCCCCCACCCCACACAATGACAGATTAGGCAATACATATGCTTAATACTAAGGGAGTGATTAATTGAGGGAGAACTGACATCTTTATGAGTCTTCCCAACTCATGAACATGGTATATCCTCTGCTTTATTTAAACCGTCTTTATTTTCTCTAAAAAATGTTTTCTTGTTTTCTTATACATCTTTTGTTAGATTTATTTCTAGTCTTATTTTTTTAATGCTGTTGTAAGATGCATTTTTAAAAATTTGTGTTTGGTTTATAGAAACACAATTGATTTTTTTTTGTATTAATTAACCTTGTATTCAGAAACTGAGTCTTGCTCTGTCCCCCAGGCTGGAGTGCAATGGTGCGATCTCGGCTCACTGCAACCTCTGCCTCCTGGCTTCGGGTGATTCTCCTGCCTCAGCCTCCCAAATAACTGTGATTACAGGCACCTACCACCACACTTGGCTAATTTTTGTATTTTTAGTAGAGATGGGGTTTCACCATGTTGGCCAGGCTAGTCTTGAACTCCTGACCTTAAGTGATCTGCCTGCCTCAGCCTCCCAAAGTACTGGGATTGTAGGCGTGGGCCACTGCACCTGGCTATTATACTGGTTCTTAAAAATAGTTAGGAAGTCTTCATTCTTTTTTTTTTTTTTTTTCCTTTTTCGAGACAGGGTATCATGCAGGCTGGAGTGCAGTGGCGCGATCTTGGCTCACTGTAACCTCTGCCTACCGGTTTCAAGAGATTCTCCCTCCTCTGCATATTTATTATTTTCTATTCTCGGGATGACTTTTATAATCTTGGTGTGGTTTCTCCCGTAACTGGAATAATTCACTGGTGAAAACATCTTTACTTGAGATTTTCTTTAAGGAAAGATTTTTAATAATACATTCCATTTCTTTGTTTGCTTTGGGGCTGTTTGGATATTCTGTTTCTTTCAGCATTAGTAATTTATATTTTTTAAGAAATGTGTCCATTTTATACTGACATGGTTTTCTCTTTGTTTTGTTTTGGGGGAATTTTTTTTTTTTGAGACAGGGTCTCACTTTGTTGCCCAGGCTGGAGTGCCGTGGCACAGTTACGGCTCACTGCAGCCTTAAACTCATGGGCTCAAGCAATGCTCCCACCTTATAGCCTCTTGAGTAGCTGGAACCACAGGTGTGCATCACCACACCCAGCTTATTTTTTAAATTTTTGTAGAGATTTCTTCTTTGACCTATAGATAATTTAGGAATGTAATTTTAGGCCAGGTACAGTGGCTCATGCCTGTAATCTCAGCACTTTGGAAGGCCGAGGTGGGTGGATCACGAGGTCAGAGGATTGAGACTACCCTGGCCAATGTGGTGAAACCCCGTCTCTACTAAAAATACAAAAAAACAAACAAACAAAAAAATTAGCCAGGGGTGGTGGCAAGCACCTGTAATCTCAGCTACTCTGGGCGCTGAGGCAGGAGATTCGTTTGAACCCAGGAGGCAGAGGTTGCAGTGAGCCAAGATTGCGCCACTGCACTCCAGCCTGGGAGACAGAGTGAGACTCCATCTCAAAAAAAAAGAAGATAATTCAAATTGTGTTGTTGCTAGGTACAGTGTTCTGTATTAGTCATTTTGGTTGTTTGTTAATTGCACCATTCAGATCTTACTGAGTTTTGGTTGCCTTTTCTGTCAGTTTGCTGAGAGAGATGTGGGTCTCCAACTATTATTATGGCTTTGTCTTTTTCTCCTTTTAATTCTGCAAATTTTTGCTTTATGTGTTTTTTTTCTTTTTTTTTTTTTAAGACAGAGTCTTGCTCTGTTGCTAAGGCGGGAGTACAGTGGTGTGATCGTGGCTCACTGCAGCCTTGACCTCCTGGGCTCAAGTGATCCTTCCAACCTCCCAAGTAGCTGGGACTACAGGCATATACCACCACACGCTGGTTTTGTTTGTTTGTTTTCTAGATAATGGGTTTCGCCATGTTGCCCAGACTGGTTTTGAACTCCTGAGCTCAAGCTTCCCAATGTGCTGTAATCATAGGCTTGAGCCACCATGCCCTGCTGCTTTATGTATTTTGAGGTTACTGCGTACATATAAGTTTATGATTGTGGTACCTTCCTGTTGGATCGATCCCTTCATTAATACTACTTTAATCTCTAATAATCATTCTTGCCATATATTCTAAATCTTTCTCTGAAATTAGTGTGTCTTTTTTAAGGACTGTGCTTCTTTGTTTGTTTAATCCAGTCTGACAAAATTTGTCTTTTACTAGGAGAATTTTTTCTATATCGGGTTATCCACTCTTTTGGCCTCCCTGGGTCATATTGGAAGCAGAAGAATTGTCTTGGGCCACACATAAAATACACTAACACTAATGATAGCTGATGAGCTGAAAAAAAAAAAAAATCGCATTGTGTTTTAAGAAAGTTTACAAATTTGTGTTGGGCCACGTTCAAAGCCCGCCCTGGGCTGTGAGTTGGACAATCTTGGTCTATATACTGTAATATAATTATTAATATAGTTGGGTTTATATGTATAATCTTACTGTCATTTGCTATTTGGCCCATCTGTTGTTTTTTTTTTTTTAAATTTCTTGCTTGCTTTTAGATTAAATGTTATATTTTCCTTCTAACTTGTTTTATATATATATAATTTTATTGTAATGGTTATCCTAAAAATTACAACTTCCTTCTTTAACTTTTACAGTATAATACAAATTATTACTATTACTAGTGTCACACAACTGCTAAAAATCTTAGAACCTTTAAACCTTACAAGGCATTTCAGTTACTGTTTTGAACTGTCACTATTAACATTTCCTTACACTATTTACCCTGATATATATATATTTTTATGCCCCAGAACTGAGCAGATGATATTGTTTATTTATTCCTACGTTTCCATGTTTATGATTTAGGATAATTTCCTTCTGCCTGAATAATTCCTTTTAATTCTCTTTTAGTGCAGGCTTGTAGGTGAGAAGGTGAGAATCTTTTTTTTTTTTTTTTTGCAAATTTTAAAATTTCACCTTTATTTTTGAAGGATAGTTTTGCTGGGCATAGTATTCTAGATTGGCAGTTGTTTTCTCTTTGGCCCTTTAACAGTGTTGTTCTATTATATTCTGACTTCTGTTATTTCTGTTGAGAAATATGTGAGTCTTACTGTTTTGCGAAGAGCAACTCTTTTTTTTTCCTATGGCTGCTTTTATGATTTCCCCCCCCCCCTTACTTCTTCCCTTCCTTCCCTAGTTTATGGCATCCTAGGTAGAATTTCCTTTTAATATATCCTGCTTGGTGTTGGCAAAGCATTCTGAATCTCTAGATTGATTTCTTTCATCAGTTTTTGAAAACTCCCAGTTATTCTTTGTTAGAATATTACATTTATCAGTTTCTCTTCTTTTCTAGGACTTCTGTTTTATATATATATATGAGAAATGTGATACACACACACACACATTAGACATTGTGAGTGTGTGTCACATTTGTCTTAAACTTCTCCCTCCTCCTTTCACTACTTTCCCTTTCCCCTTCCTCTGTCTTCCATTCTTTTCTCTTTATGCTTCGGTTCGGGTATTTTTTATTGATTTGTCTTCTAGTTAACTCATCCTGTTTTCCGCTGTGTCTCATTTGCTCTAAGATCAATATATTAAATTCTTCAGATTATAAGACTGATGTGCTGCCGGCTATGCTGAGAGGGCTCTATATTGAGTTCTTAGTTTCATATATTGTGTTTTTCGGTTCTAGAGTGCTTATTTAATTATTTTTGTAGTTCCTAATCCTTTAGTGAAATGTTGCATCTTCAGCAGTTTTGTACATTTCCCCTTCTGTTTTCTATTGATCAGGATTACTTTAAATAATTGTCCTTGTGTATTAACTTCATTTTTAAAATGTCTGTGAGTCTGATTCTCTTGTCTAGTTTTCTCTTAATTATTGGTCTTTTTTTTATCCCTTTGTATTTTTAGTAATTTTTAAATTGTGTGCCAGACTTTGTATATGAAAGAACCATAGAGGTGCTATACAGTGTTCCCAGTAGGGATCACATTTTTCTCTGTTGCACAAATTGGTAAGGACCTAATTACCTTCAACCAGACAGAGATTGAGCTATTTTAGGGTTGTCTTAAAGTTTAATAAAACTCATTGTTCTTATCATTTGGCCTTTTTGTTTGTTACTTTTTAAATTGAGAGTCTACTGAGTATCTATCTCCTTGGCCCTGGAAGACTATGGGAGATTTGTCTCTGTAGAGGTTCCCCACATAGCCATTCTGCCTACAGACTGCTTCAATTTGGCAATTGTCTTGGTGGTTGTGGTTCAAAATTCCCAAGGTACACCCTATTTCCATCAAGTGCCCCTTCTTAAAGTACTACCAGTCTCTTTTGTGTCTTTCCAGAAATACTCCCGTAGTCCTGTTCAAGTTCTTCCCTCCACTGCAGAACCTTCTCATAAAACAAAACTCACATGTGAAAGCCCAGTATATGAGATAAAGTGTCAGCTGCTGTAGTGGAGTAGGGGGTCCTGACACATCTTCAGTTAATATAATTCTAAGAGAATTTTATCACAGTATTCTTTGTATCAAAGAAAGGAGAGCATAATGTAGTCAGCAAACACATGAAAATAGTTATTACTTTCTAAGAAAAGTCTCCATTTTAGCAATTTGAAAATGATTCTGACAATCTTTTAATGTGTTTTTCTGCCAAAAATTCAGCATAATAGCATTTTTTGTGTTCTTTTCTAAAAAAGGTAAGTTTTTCAGTTATGTGAAACTCAACCAAAATAATTTTGTAGCTTATGATACTTATTATTTAAGCTTGGTTTTATACTGCATATTATGATTTTAATGAGGGTATTTTTAAAATGATTGTGTGTTTGTGTGTGTGTGTGTATGAGAGAGAGAAAGAAAAACTACTATAACATGTTTCAAAAGAGTCATATAATTTTTGTCTGGAAGGGACTTAATATTACAGATAATGCAAGTGAGGCACCAGATAATTTAAGTAATCTACTCAAGGTCTTATAGATAATTAATGGCAAATTTGAAATTAAAATTCAGACTTTCTGTCTTCAAAATAATGCATTTTAATTAGGTTTGATAAAGGTATGCAAGTATGCTAGTTGTTACAGAAATTTTTGGATCTATGATTATTTCTTAAAATTAGATAAGCTGTATTGTAAATGCCTATCAAAACTGCTCTTTGTATTACATTCTTGAGACTATTTCTTCAATATTTCAGTTTTCTATTTGTATTTTTTATAGAATTGGAAAATATTTAACTCTTAACAAATGAATTCCCCACTTGAACTCTGCCGAATTCCTGTGCCACCTCCTCCTTTAGAAAACTGATCTTAATACAGGTAAAATTAAGACTTTAACTTTTTAAAGGATAAAGAATGAATTTTCTATA
This sequence comes from Theropithecus gelada, assembly GCF_003255815.1. NCBI lineage: Eukaryota > Metazoa > Chordata > Mammalia > Primates > Cercopithecidae > Theropithecus > Theropithecus gelada. The sequence goes on along the minus strand of NC_037680.1, from coordinate 77,639,458 downwards.
TCGTTAGACATGTTAGCATTTTTGGTAACCTTTGCTGGATAGCTTCTATTTATTAAGCAGTTTTACTTAACATAATGACATCTTAATTATTGCCTTTGAATTCTATTTTTGAAAGTTTTTCCCTTTTATAAATGTGTTTTTAAAAAACCTTTCTGTTATCTAAACTTTATTGAAGAATTGAATTTACTCAGCATAACTGTATTATCTGGCTACATCTAGATCAATGCTGTCCAATAGAACTTCTTTGATGATGGCTATATTCTATATCTTTGCAGTCCAATATAGGACACTGTAGCCACAAGTAGCTTCCTGTGTTAGACAGTGCAGCTCTGGGCTTTTCCTTAGGAAATTTGGTGATTATGCTAACAGTATGTCTTAAATGCCTAAGTTTTAGACTTACACCTTGAAGTATCTTCATAGTTGTTGATCAAGTTTGAAAATTAGCAGTAGCAAAACCATCACTGGCTATTTCATATGTTGTCTTGATAATTGTGTAGCTTGGTTTATCCCATAATTTTGATCCACAAGAAACCTTTGAGAGCACTTACCACAGTTAGTTTTGCTCACTGTTGTATCTTTAACATTTTACTTGGTACCTAGCATGTAATTGGTATTCACAGTGCATATTAGTTGAAAGAATGGATGAATAATCTCTGTACTTTACAGGAAAAAAATGCCTCCTAAATTGTTCAAAAATTAAATGATTATATTGATAATATTTCTATAATAATAATAGTAGCAAGCATCCATTGAAGACTTATGTTGTACAGTCACTGTTCTAAGTAAGACCTTATGTGTGTTGATTTATTAAATCTTTAAAAATAAACCTTTGTTATAGGTATGTATTCTCATTTTATAAGTGAGGAATTTGAAGACAGAGAGTAGTTAAGTAACTTTCCCAAGGACACATATTATTGTACTTAGAGACCTTGGACAAATACTGTGAGTTTTCTTCCCGGCAAGTAGTTCTTGACCTTCTTCAGATCACATTCCAGCAGCTTATTATTTTGTTCATTATGTTGTAGTTAGGGTTTGCTAATAAAGGTTGCCATTACCATCTCTGGTACAGTGGTGCACACATGTAATCCTAGCTCTAATCCCAAGGCAGGAGGATTGCTTGGGGCCAGGAGTTCAAAACCAGCCTGGGCAACGTAGCAAGAACTCGTCTGTAAATAATGGTAGTACTATTAATAATAAAAAGGTCGTCATTGTCATAGTTATCAAAAAGATAGTCATTTTCTGTGATAGCCTCTTAGTTATACATTCTGGAACTAAGGCAGTATGGATCTGAATTAAACTGCATGCTGGAATATCAGCTTGAGTTCTTTTAAGTATAGTTTTTACCGTGTGATGGGATAGATGTAATATACAGTAGAAGAAATGATCTGCAGAATTTTATATTCTATGGTTAGATAAACAGAAAGCTTGCAAGGCCAGGCACCGTAGCGTATGCTGTAATCCTAGCTATTCAGGAGGCTGAGGTGGGAGGATTGTTTGAGCCCAGGAGTTCAAGACCAGCTGAGGCACGATAGCAAGACCCCTATCTCAAAAAATAAAAGATACCTTGCAGTCTACTTATAGCTGTGCTCTGTAGATATCTCTATGTACTAATAGTGCTGTGCCTAGTTAGAAAATACATGTTTGGCCAGGCGCGGTGGCTCACACCTGTAATCTTAGCACTTTGGGAGGCCGAGGCGGGTGGATCATGACGTCAGGAGATCAAGACCATCCTGGCTAACACAGTGAAACCCTGTCTCTACTAAAAATACAGAAAATTAGCCGGGCGTGGTGGTGGGCGCCTGTAGTCCCAGCTACTTAGGAGGCTGAGGCAGGAGATTGGTGTGAACCCGGGAGGCGGAGCTTGCAGTGAGCTGAGATCGCACCACTGCACTCCAGCCTGGGCGACAGAGCGAGACTCCGTCTCAAAAAAAAAAAAAAGGAAAATATATGTTTACAGAATTTCTCTGTAACCAGTACTATTCTATTTTTCAAATGAAGGTACTAAAATCTATTTTTAGGATTTTAGAGTTAGAAAATAACTATTCATTTTAGGAAACTGAAGCCCAAAGGGTTTAAATGAGTTGTCTGAGGACATATAAACAGTATGGTTCACTGACTATATATATATATATGTATATATATTTTAAGTACCTGTCTTACATCCAGAAATCATAGTATGTTTGTTAGCTTTGAATGCATAGTAGTGAGCAATGCAGAAATATACCCTGTTCTCTTGGAATTTACAATCCAGTGGGGAGATGGATAATCAATAAGTAATGAGGTCTGATAAACAAATTACAAAACACAAAGTTCTAGGCAGGAAATAAATATTGTGTTGGAATGGAAAATACTGGGGAATAGAAAAAGAGCTGCTAGTTACGTAAAGTGGTTCGGAAAGGCTGCTGAGACTGACAAGATCAGAAAGAGCCAGCCACTTAAATAGCAGGAGCAGGGCAGCATTCCAGGCTGGAACAGCCTGCACAGATGTGCTGGAGGTAAGGTGCACATAAAGCTATAGAGAAGTTGAAAGAAGAGTATGGCCAGAACATAGAAAGCTGTGGGGAGAGTAGTATGAACCATAAGATAGGGGCCAGATTACATAGTGCCTTTTTCAATCATAGATTTCAAAATTATAGCGTTAGATTCAAATCTGAGTTCTGCCACTTAAACTGTGTTACCTTGTATAGGTCACACACCCATTTACACTTTAATTTTCTTATCTATTAGATGAGAATAACAAGCTACTTCATAGTACATAATATCATGAAGATTATATAATGCTTATAGCAAACACTTATGTAATGTTTATCTTGTGATAAGAACTGTTCTAAGTATACAAAAACTGTATGAAGTAGGTACCACTATTATTCCCAGTTTTGAAATGAGAGAAATGAGGGACAGAAGGTTTGAGTATAGCTAGTAAGAGGGTACAAGGGTTTAAACATAGCTAATAAGTGACGTTAACCTTAGGCAACCTTGCTACAGAGTTTGTGATCAAACTGTGATCCTCAGGATCTTTAAGAGGGTCCATGGGGTCAAAACTATTTTTCATATTAATATAAAGAGTATTTGCCATCTTCACTGTCATTCTGTCATAAATATACAGTGAGGTTTTTCTACAACAGATTGAATGCAGAAGCAATTATGAGGCTGGGCACAGTGGCTCACGCCTGTAATCACAGCAATTTGGGATCACTGGAGGTCAGGAGTCTGAGACCAGCCTGGTCAACATGGCGAAACCCCATCTCTACTAAAAATAAAAAAATTAGCCGGATATGGTGGGGCGTGCCTGTGATCCCAGCTACTTGGAGGCTGAGGCAGGAGAATTGCTTGAATCCAGGAGGTGGAGGTTGCAGTGAGCTGAGATTGTGCCACTGCACTTCCGCCTGGGCAACAAGAGACTGTCTCTTGAAAAAACGAACAAACAAAAAAACCAATTATGAGATTCACAAAAAAACAGAACAACAACAACAAAACGCTATTCTCAGTTTGCTTTTGTTTTAGAAGAATATAATTTTTGCTTTAAAATGTTAACATGTAATAGGCTTTTCAAAAAATTAATTAATAAATGAACGTTTTTAGTGAAAGAAATTCTGAAACCAAAAAAAGCTGAGAACTGGTGCTGTACACCACTAAATTCTGCCACCTGTTATTAAATCAGATAAAATATAGGAAACACCTGGTATCATGTTTCTACTTAATAGGCTCACTGGTAACTTATTTCCTCACTTTTAAGACACATTTTTTTCCACATTTTGATATTTTTAGAAATCAAGGTGTGACTTGTCTGAAGAAACTTTTCAGCAGCCAGCCAAGTAAATTGTGAAGTAGTAGTAGTCGTTTATACTTAGTATTTCTAGAATTTAGCTTTGTGTATTCTTTTATTCAGTTATTTCAGTTGATATTAGTGGCACCACATGGGGTTGAAATATTAATTGGATTTGTGTCCCTAATTGTTGTTTAAAATGTCTGCTATATATCACTGTAAGATACAGCTTTGAAATGAACAATTATCTCAGTAGAAAATTGCCTGACATATGTCAGTTAATTCAAAGACAACAAAATCGCCAAATTATTCAGTCTCTTATATCAAACTTTGGCAAGGTTGGTGTTACTAATTCATGCATCTGGGACAACATTTACTTGTCACAAATTTCTGGACGATATATGAAGAAGGTATTTAACTTCCATTTGGTATTTAGTTTTCCAAGTAAAATTATCAAGTTTAACTAAGAAAACAGAAATCTCAAGTTTTGTTATGGCCAAAAATAACAATGTCAGCGCTGAAGGTGCTCAAAATCAACAGATGATTGAATGCCTGCTATATGCCTGTCATTTGGGATACAGTGCCTGTCTCTGTAAAGTACAGATTTTAGTAGAAAAGACAGACATTAAGTAAACAAATAAATGATAATTACAGATTGTGCTAAATGCTATGAAGAAAATGGGCAGAGTGATGAGGTTGGAGGGAGGAGGAAGGTAGGGGTAGCTGATTAAAGTATATAGGGAAAGGTTCTCTAAGGAGGTAATACATGAACTGAGTCTACTCCAGCCATGTACAGAGCTGGGAGAGAATGCCAGGTGGCAGGTACAAAGACCAAAGGTGGCCAGAAACATAAAGGGTAATTTTTAAAAAGTGGCATGTGATTATATGAGGGACCTTATACTCTTGTCTTAGTTAAGCTTTTTGTTTTCTTTTTCATAAAGTATTATTTCGTATTTTCTTTTAAAGTACTTATTAAATTACTGTCTTAAAACTAGTAGTAGTTTTATAGAGTTGGGAAATATGTGTTATGATTATTATTATTAATACCACTATATTTCTCTATTTAAAGGTATTTCATTTTTAGTCATTTTTAAAATGGTATGGGTGGAAACAATAGAGGTTTAATGTGCTGAATTTGTGGTTATAGGAAAGATCAAATAGGAATTTAAAATAGTAATTTAGCCTGGAGGTGATACTTTTTTTGTTTTTGTTTTTTTAAAACTGGAGGATGGTCATCAGGATTACTTGGGGGGCTTTTCCAAAATAAATATTCTGGACCCTATATCAGACAGGGATTCTGATAAAAGTACGTATCAAAAGATTTGTGTTGCTTTTTAAAAAGTGTTTGGCTTGGCTAGGTGCAGTAGTTCATGTTTGTAATTTCAGCACTTTGAGAGGCCGAAATGGGAAGATTGGTTGAACCCAGAAGTGAGACCAGTCTGGGCAACATAGGAAAACCCTTTCTCTATACAATAAAAAAAATTAGGCTGGGCGCGGTGGCTTACACCTGTAATTCCAGCACTTTGGGAGGCCAAAGCGGGCGGATCACAAGGTCAGGAGATCGAGACCATTCAGGAGATCGAGACCATTCTGGCTAACACGGTGAAACCCCGTCTCTACTAAAAATACAAAAAATTTTAGCCGGGCATGGTGGTGGGTGCCTGTAGTCCCAGCTGCTTAGGAGGCTGAGGCAGGAGAATGGTGTGAACCTGGGAGGCGGAGCTTGCAGTGAGCCAAGATCGCACGACTACACTCTAGCTTGGGCAACAGAGCAAGACTCCATCTCAAAAAATAAAATGAAATAAAATAAAATAAAATAAAATAGCCAAACATGGTGGCACATGCATAGTACCAGCTACTTAGGGGGCTCAGGTGTGAAGATTGCTTGAGCCTGGAAGGTCAAGGCTGTGAGGCTGCAGTGAGCCCTGATTGTGTCACTGCACTCCAGGCTGGGAGACAGAGAGATCACAAAAAAAAAAAAACAACTTTCTTTTTGACTTCTAAAGGCAGTTTATGTTCTTCAGAGAACATTTAAAAAAAAATTGATTAATTGTAGTTTTTTTTCTTGCCCTTTTCGGTAAAGTAGTAGTATATATTAAAAAAAAAAAAAAAAATTCCTTATAGTTAGCTAAAAGATGACTTGTTTATACATTTCTCCTAAAACACAGACATCTTGATTTAAACCATTTTCAATGTTTTAAATGATTGTAATTATCTAAAAAGCTTTTAATTTTGATGTTTAAAAAATGTTTTTGTAGCCTGGGCAACATAGTGAGACCCTGTCTCTACAAAAAACAAAATTATAAAAAATTAGCCAGGTGTGGTGGTACATGTGTATAATCTCAGCTATTCAGGAGGCTGAGGCAGGAGGATCACTTGAGCCAAGGAGTTTGAGACTACAGTGAGCTATGATTGCACCACTGCAGTCTAGCCAAGGTGACAGAGACCTGTCTCTAAAAAAACAATGTTTTCATAATTTTTGTGTAACAATAATTAGTTAGAAAAGATAATGGAAGCGAATCCCAATCGTAATTGCATCAAAGTATAAAAACCACCTAAGAATTAATTGGAAATTGTGTTGACCTCCATGAAGAAAATAAAAATTTATGCTAAGACATAGAGGATTTTCAAGAAAGAGCAGTGCTATGCTCCTCTGTGGAATAACTCAGTATTGTGAAGCTGTCATTTGGAATTAATTTATACATTCTCCTGAGGATAGGATGTGGGGAAGGAATTTATTATCAAAAGTCTAATATTCATGTGCAAGAATAAGGCAGGCAATAACGATGAAATATATTTTTAGAAAAAATGAATTAGGATAAGGCTTGTACTGCTATGTATTAAAGTATATTATAAAATGACAGTAAATAGGCTGGGCGTGGTGGCTCACACCTGTAATCCCAGCACTGTGGGAGGCCAAGGCGGATTGATCACTTGAAGCCAGGAGTTCGAGACCAGCTTGGGCAACATGGTGAAACCCCATCTCTACCAAAAATACAAAAAATTAGCTGGGCATGGTGGCACACACCTGTAACCCAGATACTTGGAAGGCTGAGGCAGGAGAATCGCTTGAACCCGGGAGGTGGAGGTTTCAGTGAGCCGAGATCGTGCCACTATATTCCAGCCTGGGCCACAGAGTGAGACTCTGTCTCAAAAAATAAATAAAATAAAATAAAATAAAATGATAGTAAATAAATGATTGCAGTCCTTGTGCAGAACTACTGCGAAATGTAGCTGGGAAGTAGTTTCAAATATATGTAAGACTTTAGTAGTATTTCAAGTCTCTGCAAAAACAGAAACAACAAAAGGCATGCGAACAATATATTAGAACAGTTGGAAAAATAATTGTTAGATTTTAATCTCATATCATGTTCTAAAATAACTTCCAGATTGTTTAAAGAGTAAACCATGAATGTGGTTTTTAATTTTAGAAGAGTGAAGCCTTAACTAAGCAAGCAAGGTGTTTTTTTTGTTTTTTTTGTTTTTTTTTGAGACAAAGTTTTGCTTTTGTTGCCCATGCTAGAGTGCAATGACACTATCTCAGCTCACCACAACCTCTGCTTCCCAGGTTGAAGTGATTCTCCTGCCTCAGCATCCCAAGTAGCTGGGATTACAGGCATGTGCCACGACACCTGGTTAATTTTGTATTTTTTGTAGAAATGGGGTTTCTCCAAGTTGGTGAGGCTGGTCTCGAACTTCCAACCTCAGGTGATCTCCCTCCTCGGCCTCCCAAAATGCTGGGGTTATAGGCATGAGTCAGCATGCCTGGCTGATTTTTAAAACACAGTAATATATATTGTGATTTCTTTTTTGTTGTAGAGTGTTCTGATTCCAATTTTCATTGTGCTAGTTTTAAAAGTCTTATATGTTAATAAATGCAGTCAAATTGATGGTTTTATATTTAGATTAATTTAGGTTTCTATGCTATGGTAGTAGCTTTATAAACAGAGCAGGAAGAAATTATTCTGTATATGTAACAGCCATATGCTTCTTAAAAATCTGAAAGATTATAGTTTTGAGAGTAGATTTGAATATGCTATCAATAATGTTTATATCTTATAACCTTAAATTTTCAAGTACAATTTTTAGAATTTATACTATGGAAGAGAACAACACAAATGCACAAATATGTAGAAGGGTGTTGATTGCAACAAGTTTTTGGTAATATAAGAAAATTGAAAACAGTCCGTGTCCATCAGTAAGTTATTGGACAGATAAGGGTTTGTGCTTACAGTTCTGTGGCTGTTAAAAAGAATGAGATAAGCTGGGCACAGTGGCTCACATCTGTAATCCCAGCACTTTAGGAGGCCAATGTAGGCAGATCACCTGAGGTCAGGAGTTTAAGACCAGCCTGGCCAACGTGGTGAAACCCGTTTCTACTGAAAATACAAAAATTAGCTGGGTGTGGTGGCTCACACCTGTAATCCCAGCTACTCACGAGGCTGAGGCAGGAGAATCCCTTGAACCCAGGAGTCGGAGGTTGCAGTGAGCCGAGATCTTGCTGCTGTACTTCAGTCTGGGCAATAGGGTGAGACTCCAACTCAAAAAAAAAAAAAAAAAAAAAAAAATGTTCTAGAATATATATGTGTGTGTGTATATATATCTATATATCTAGTATAACCATTCTGTAGGCTGCCTGTTCACTCTGATGGTAGTTTCTTTTGCTGTGCAGAAGCTCTTTAGTTTAATTAGATCCCATTTGTCAATTTTGACTTTTGTTGCCATTGCTTTTGGTGTTTTAGTCATGAATTCCTTACCCATGCCTATATCCTGAATGGTATTGCCTAGGTTTTCTTCTAGGGTTTTTATGGTTTTAGGTCTAACATCTAAATCTTTATATGTATGTATGTATGTATGTATGTATGTATTTATTTATTTTTTTGAGATGGAGTCTCACTCTGTCGCCCAGGCTGGAGTGCAGTGGTGCGATCTTGGCTCACTGCAACCTCCGCCTCCCGGGTTCATGCCATTCTCCTGCCTCAGCCTCACGAGTAGCTGGGACTACAGGCACCCACCACCATGCCCGGCTAATTTTTTGTATTTTTAGTAGAGATGGGGTTTCACTGTGTTAGCCAGGATGGTCTCAATCTCCTGACCTCGTGATCCACCCACCTTGGCCTCCCAAAGTGCTGGGATTACAGGCGTGAGCAACCGTGCCCAGTGATATATTTTTAACAAATGTAAAAAGCATACTATAGAGCACTATATATGATGTGAACACATGACTGTATTTAAATAACATATATTTACATACATATATGTTATAAATACATATATATATATAAATACAGATCTGGAAGAATGGTTGACAGTGTTTGTGGATGGAATAGGTGGTTGGGCTAAGTTCCATTTTTTTTTTACAGGCATCTATGATATTTTAAAATTATTTAAAAATTTAATATCAACTAAATATGTATTTATAGCTAGATTGTAAAACTACAGAGGTAATAGTTGAGATACAGAGCAGGTATGGCTTTTTAATTTTCCAGTAAAAAAAAAACAAAGGTCAGTAATTTAATAACTAGCAATAGAGATAAGGGAGTTGTTTAAAGTTCCAATTTTGTTTATTTTGGGAAATATGTCCTTTTTGTCACCACTACAATGAAATTTCCGAACTTTTTTTTTTTTTTTTGAGACAAGGTCTCACTGTGTTGCTCAGACTGAAGTACACCGGCATGGTCATAGCCCACTGCAGCCTTGAACTCTTGAGATCAAGCGTTCCTCCCACCTCAGCCTCCTCAGTAGCTAGGACTACAGGTGTGCATGACTACATCCAGCTAATTTTTTAAAATATATACTTTAAGGTCTAGGGTACATGTGCACAACGTGCAGGTTTTTTACATAGGTATACATGTGCCATGTTGGTTTGCTGCACCCATTAACTCCTCATTTACATAGGTATTTCTCCTAATGTTATCCCTCCCTGCTCCCCCCACCTCATGACAGGCCCCGGTGTGCGATGTTCCCCACCCTGTGTCCAAGTGTTGTCATTGTTCAGTTCCCACCTATGAGTGAGAACATGTGGTGTTTGGTTTTCTGTCCTCTTGATAGTTTGCTCAGAATGATGGTTTTCAGCTTCATCTCTGTCCCTACAAAGGACATGAACTCATCCTTTTTTATGGCTGCATAGTATTCCATGGTGTATATGTGCCACATATTTTTAATCCAGTCTATCATTGATGGACATTTGGGTTGGTTCCAACTGTTTGCTATTGTGAATAGTGCTGCAATAAACATACGTGTGCATGTGTCTTTATAATAGCATGATTTATAATCTTTTGGGTATATACTCAGTAATGGGACTGCTGGGTCATATGGTATTTCTAGTTCTGGATCCTTGAGGAATTGCCACAGTGTCTTCCACAATAGTTGAAGTAGTTTACACTCCTACCAGTAGTGTAAAAGCATTCCTATTTCTCCAGCATCTGTTGTTTCCTGACTTTCTAATGATTGCCATTGTAACTGGTGTGAGATGCTATCTCATTATGGTTTTGATTTGTATTTCTCCAATGACCAGTGATGATGAGCATTTTTTCATGTGTCTTTTGGCTGCATAAATGTCTTCTTTTGAGAAGTGTCTATTCATGTCCTTTGCCCACTTTTTGATGGGGTTGTTTGATTTTTTCTTGTAAATTTGTTTAAGTTCTTTTTAGATTCTGGATATTAGCCCTTTGTCAGATGGGTAGATTGCAACAATTTTCTCCCATTCTGTAGGTTGCCTGTTCACTCTGACGGTAGTTTCTTTTGCTGTGCAGAAGCTCTTTAGTTTAATTAGATCCCATTTGTCAATTTTGGCTTTTGTTGCCATTGCTTTTGGTGTTTTAGTCATGAAGTCCTTGCCCATGCCTGTGTCCTGAATGGTATTGCCTAGGTTTTCTTCTAGGGTTTTTATGGTTTTAGGTCTAACGTTTAAGTCTTTAATCCATCTTGAATTAATTTTTGTATAAGGTGTAAGGAAGGGATCCAGTTTCAGCTTTCTACATTTGGCTAGCCGGATTTCCCCGCATCATTTATTAAATAGGGAATTCTTTCCCCATTTCTTGTTTTTGTCAGGTTTGTCAAAGATCAGACGGTTGTAGATGTGTGGTGTTATTTCTGAGGCCTCTGTTCTGTTCCATTGGTCTATATCTCTGTTTTGGTACCAGTACCATGCTGTTTTGGTTACTGTAGCCTCGTAGTATAATTTGAAGTCAGGTAGCGTGATGCCTCCAGCTTTGTTCTTTTGGCTTAGGATTGTCTTGGCAATGCAGTCTCTTTTTTGGTTCCATATGAACTTTAAAGTAGTTTTTTTCCAATTCTGTGAAGAAAGTCATTGGTAGCCTGATGGGGATGGTATTGAATCTATAAACTACCTTGGGTAGTATGGCCATTTTCATGATACTGATTCTTCCTATCCATGAACATGGAATGTTTTTCCATTTGTTTGTGCCCTCTTTTATTTCGTTGGACAGTGGTTTGTAGTTCTCCTTGAAGAGGTCCTTCACATGCCTTATAAGTTGGATTCCTAGGCATTTTATTCTGTTTGTAGCAATTGTGAATGGTAGTTCACTCATAATTTGGCTCTCTGTTTGTCTTATTGGTGTATAGGAATGCTTAGGATTTTTGCATGTTGGTTTTGTCTCCTGAGACTTTGCTGTAGTTGCTTATCAGCTTAAGGAGATTTTGGGCTGAGGCAATGGGGTTTTCTAAATATACAATTATGTCATCTGCAAATAGGGACGATTTGACTCCTTCTTTTCCTAATTGAATACCCTTTATTTCTTTCTCTTGCCTGATTGCCCTGGCCAGAACTTCCAACACTGTGTTGAATAGGAGTGGTGAGAGAGGGCATCCCTATCTTGTTCAAAGGGAATGCTTCCAGTTTTTGCCCATATAGTATGATATTGGCTGTGGGTTTGTCATAAATAGCTTTTATAATTTTGAGATACATTCCATCAATACCTAGTTTATTGACAGTTTTTAGCATGAAGGACTGTTGAATTTTGTTGAAGGCCTTTTCTGCATCTATTGAGATAATCATGTGGTTTTTGTCTTTGTTCTGTTTATGTGATGGATTACGTTTTGATTTGCGTATGTTGAACCAGCCTTGCATCCCAGGGATGAAGCCGATTTGATCTTGCTGGATAAACTTTTTGATGTGCTGCTGGATTCAGTTTGCCGGTATTTTATTGAGGATTTTTACATCGATGTTCATCAGGGATGTTGGTCTAAAATTCTCTTTTTTTACTTGTGTCTCTGCCAGGGTTTGGTATCAGGATGCTGCTGGCCTCATAAAATGAGTTAGGGAGGATTCCCTCTTTTTCTGTTGATTGGAATAGTTTCAGAAGGAGTGGTACCAGCTCCTCTTTGTACCTCTGGTAGAATTCAGCTGTGAATCCATCTGGTCCTGGACTTTTTTTGGTTGGTAAGCTATTGATTATTGCCTCAGTTTCAACGCCTGTTATTGGTCTATTCAGTGATTCAACTTCTTTCTGGTTTAGTCTTGGCAGGGTGTGTGTGTCCTGAAATTTATCCATTTCTTCTAGATTTTCTAGTTTATTTGCGTAGAGGTGTTTATAGTATTCTCTGATGGTAGTTTGTATTTCTGTGGAATCGGTGATGATATCCCCTTTATCATTTTTTATTGTGTCTATTTGATTCTTCTCTCTTTTCTTCTTTATTAGTCTTGCTAGCAGTCTATCAATTTTGTTGGTCGTTTCAAAAAACCAGCTCCTGGATTCATGGATTTTTTGAAGGTTTTTTTGCGTCTCTATCTCCTTCAGTTCTGCTCTGATCTTAGTTATTTCTTGCCTTCTACTAGCTTTTGAATTTGTTTGCTCTTGCTTCTCTAGATCTTTCCATTGTGATGTTAGGGTGTCAATTTTAGATCTTTCCTGCTTTCTCTTGTAGGCATTTAGTGGTATAAATTTCCCTCTACACACTACTTTACATGTGTCCCAGAGATTCTGATATGTTGTGTCTTTGTTCTCATTGGTTTCAAAGGATATCTTTATTTCTGCCTTCATTTCGTTATGTATCCAGTAGTCATTCAGGAGCAGGTTGTTCAGTTTCCGTGTAGTTGTGTGGTTTTGGGTGAGTTTCTTAGTCCTGAGTTCTAGTTTGATTGCACTGTGGTCTGAGAGACAGTTTGTTGTAATTTGTGTTCTTTTACTTTTGCTGAGGAGGGAGTGCTTTACTTCCAACTATGTGGTCAATTTTGGAATAAGTGCAATGTGGTGCTGAGAAGAATGTATATTCTGTTGACTTGGGGTGGAGAGTTCTGTAGAGGTCTTATTAGGTCTGCTTGGTGCAGAGCTGAGCTCAAGTTCTGGATATCCTTGTTAACTTTCTGTCTCGTTGATCTGTCTAATATTGACAGTGGGGTGTTAAAGTCTCCCATTATTATTGTATGGGAGTCTAAATCTCTTTGTAGGTCTCTAAGGACTTGCTTTATGAATCTGGGTGCTCCTATATTGGGTGCCTATGTATTTAGGATAGTTAGCTCTTCTTGTTGCATTGATCCCTTTACCATCATGTAATGGCCTTCTTTGTCTCTTTTGATCTTTGTTGGTTTAAAGTCTGTTTTATCAGAGAGTAGGGTTGCAATCCCTGGTTTTTTTAAATTTCCATTTGCTTGGTAGATCTTCCTCCATCCCTTTACTTTGAGCCTATGTGTGTCTTTGCATGTGAGATAGGTCTCCTGAATACAGCATACTTATGGGTCTTAACTTGTTATCCAATTTGCCAGTCTGTGTCTTTTAATTGGGGCATTTAGCCCATTTACATTTAAGGTTAATATTGTTATGTATGAATCTGATCCTAACATTATGATGTTAGCAAATCCAGCTAATTTTTAAAAATTTTTTTGTAGAGATGGGAGTGTCATGCTATGTTTCCCAGGCTGGTCTCAAGCTTCTGGCCTCAAGCAATCCTCTCACCTCAGCCTCCCAAAGTGCTAGGACTGCAGGTGTGAGTCACCATGCCTGGCCCTCAAACTTCCTATGCCATTGGACCGTGCCTGCCTGTCCACCCTCAATTCTTGCCCTTTGTGCTCTGTACTCCAAACCACTTGGATCTTCTTTTAGATTCTATAACTTTCTGTGCTTTTTCTTGCCACAGGACCTTTTGTATAAGTGGTTTCCTCTTCCTAGAATGTTCTCTTTCTACTCCCCTTAACTCTATGGATCCTTGATATCTCAACTTAAGCAGTACCTCAGAGAAGCTCTTTTGATTCCTTAGTCAATATTTGGCTCCTTTGTTTTATACTTTTGTGTGTCTTTCTTTCTTTCTGTCTTACCCTTCATCTCTTTGCAAAAATATGTTTGGTCTCCTCCACTGGATAACTGGTTCATTAAAGTGGGTGTACATCTGGATTTGTTTATTATTATATTTCCAGATCCTAGCATAATGGCTGCCATATAGTTAATGCTTAAGAAATATTTATGGAATGAATCAATCAATTCTTACTGAATCCCTTTTTAGCTTTTTCGGCAGCTGCCTACTTGGGTGCTGATAAACTTCCAGGGGTGACTCCCTTAGCATTTAAATGGAATTACAGTTTACATCCTACAGCTTGCTTTTCCTACTTGGGCATTTTTCCAGTTCATTTATTTATTAATTTATTTTTGAGACAGGGTCTCACTCTGTTGCCTAGGCTAGAGTGCAGTGGCGTGAACATGGCTCACTGTAGCCTTCCTCCTGGGCTCAAGGGATCCTCCTGCCTCAGCCTCCTGAGTAGCTGAGACTACAGGTGCACACCACTCTATCCGACTAAGTTTTTTTTTATTTTTTTGTAGAGATGGGGTCTCACCATGTTGCCCAGGCTGGTCTGGAACCCTTGGGCTCAGTCCTGTGTCAGCCTCCGAAAGTGCTGGGATTACAGGCATGAGCCACTGTGCCCAGCTATTTCTCCGTTTTAGAAGATTTATGGATCTATTTTCTTCAGAGGCCTTATTTTGTATGGTGCATATATGTTTATAATCAGTTTGCTGAATATGTAACCTTTGCTTTCTGGTTTATCTGGCTTTGTCATTTATACTCTCTCGGTTCGTTTTATGATATGTAGCTTATTCTGGTTATGTATTTGATAAAACTGTAGACTGTGCATTTGTCTGGATAATGTGCAACTTGATTTTACTCAGGACACTTGTCTTTGCTACTTTGAAGTACAATTTGCTGGAGAAAATATGAAAGCATTAGGATAATAGGTTTCAAATGTATCATTAAACATAAAACTTACTTTTATTTTATTTTTGAGGCAGAGTCTGGCCCTGTCGCCCAGGCTGGAATGCAGTGGCACGATCATAGCTCACTGCAGCCTCTATCTCCTGTGGTCAAGTTATCCTCCGACCTTTTCATACCAAGTAACTAGGACTGGGTGTGCACGCCACCACGCCTGGCTAATTTTCTTGATTTTTAGTAGAGACAAGGTCTCACTGTGTTGCCAGGCTGGTCTTGAACTCTGAGCTCAAGTGATTTTTCCTACCTCGGCTTTCCAAAGTGTTGAGATTCAGGTGTGAGCCACCATGCCCAGCCAGAACTTACTTCTGAAAATTTTCTTTTAATTTTGCTCCAAACTAAAACAAGTCACCTTATCTAAAATGTATACTAGATTAATTTCTCTTGGTGAAAGGCACATATCATTTATTTCTAGTTGTTTCTATAAGTACTACTGTCCTCAGTTTCAATGCTTTTTTCTTTTAGAGATAAAAGAGGATTAGAAGGTAAAAGAAAATGCTGGGAACTGACCGTTGTGTGGTGGAAGAATGGTTATCAGAATTCAAGGTAAATTGGATTGGAGATCAGAATGTATTATATTATTCTGTATGTCAGTAATTCAAACAGTGAATATGTGCTCTATGGAGAAACGTATAAAAATATGGTAGGAAGTGAAAATGGCAAAATACAAAATAACGTGCTTCTGTAATTGTAGTTCTTAAAAATGGTACTAATATGAATAATGACTAGAAGGGGATATGTAAAAATGAAAATAGTTGTTAAGATTGATGAGACGATATTTTAAAATATATTCAGTAAAAGAGAAGATCCACCAAGCTTTAATAAGGCACAAAAATTACGTTTTTCTATCCTGTAATTAAAAGTCAAATAGTCTTGATGGAAAACTATGTAATTTATGAATACTGTGGAATTGTAACTGTTTCGGCAAAACATAAATGCAAGAATTGAAACATCCTACATTTTTTAAAAGGTTAGATTAATTTAAGATGGCCCATTTCAGGAAATCTTGGTATAATGTGTGATTTCTAATCAGTATTTATGGTTGAGTAGTTAGAAGGATTCTATACTATAACATCCTAACTAAATTTGTTTGCAGTCTGATGGTTCGTTCTTTTTTTTTTTTTTTTTTTTCTGTTGAGTTGGAGTCTCACTCTGTCGCCTAGGCTGGGGTGCAGTGGCGCTATCTCGGCTCACTGCAACCTCCACCTCCCAGGTTCGAGTGATTCTTCTGCCTCAACCTCCTGAGTAGCTGGGATTACAGGAGCCCACCACCATGCCTGGCTAATTTTTGGTATTTTTAGTAGAGACAGGTTTCACCATGTTGGCCAGGCTGGTCTTGAACTCCTGACCACAAGTGATACGCTCACCTTGACTTCCCAAACTGCTGGGATTCCAGGCATAAGCCACTGTGCCCAGCCTATTTCTTTATATTAATTATTTTTACTTTTCTTACTTGAGTTTGTTATAAATCTGTTCAAGAACTACTTGTGTAAAATAAAGTTCCTCACTTCTCAAATGTTCACTTTTGTTTTCCTTTGGTGGTTTCTTTTAGGCATTACCTGACACTCAGATCACCAGTTATGCAGCAACTTTACACCGGAAAAAAACACTTGTACCAGCCCTCTATAAAGTTATTCAGGATTCGAATAATGAGGTAGGAGAGCTCAAGAAAAATAATTTCTACATAGTGAAATGAAATATGTTTACCAAAACATGTAAATTTAAGTTTTATAGTTTTCTCTTCTTGTGAATCTGGAAAATTTTCTTTCTGCTGTTTTTCATTCTGATAGTTGCTTTGGCTTTCCCTATTCCCTGCCTTTCCATATTTTGAAATGTTTTGGTCAAATTTTTTCCTGTTGAGTGTGCAGTATGTTTTGATTGTTGATTTTAGTGACCATCATCTCAGTGGATTATTTATTTGAAACTTTTCTGTTGCCTGTTCTGGAATGTTTCCTGCTCTGGAAGCCATATTTTAACTGTATACTGATCCAACTTTATTTATCTTAAGTATTTTTACAGTTATTTTTCTGAGAATATATAATTAGGTATAATCACTCTAAAATCAAACTGATAACACAAAATGATGCTGCTAGTCAGTTTAGCTTGAAAAGGATCAGAGGAAGCACTTTTTAGTTTAAGTAGTCAAGATCGATAAACTTAGAGTAAGAGTTTTGTATTATTTAACCTTGTGATAGAAGGAAAAAGTGCAGTTATTGAATCTGTATGTTAACTTATGCAAAATACACACATTATCTTTCCATTAACACAGTAGTGTGACATACAGTTTTATCACCACTGGATTCATGTATGCTTAAAATGAAAATGAAAGGAACACACAGGAAAGTAGCTTCTTATCTTCCCAGATACAACCTCCAAGAGAGCCTCTGCTGTGTACTGGAGTGAGTTTGAAGAAGTTCAGGTAATCCCCTCCTAACCAGCAGCTTAACTTAAAGTGCATCTTCATTTTTGTCCTATCACTAAAAGCTTGCTTATTGACCTCCTTCTTTCCTGTCTCCTAAATTGCGATTGGCTCTCAGTTAGACTTGCATCTGTTGCTATTTGTAGCAGCAATTGCAGGATTCATTTGCTTTTTCTCTTGCAGTGTATTTCTGAATGTTTTATAACTCTGGGTATGCGTAATGTACGTACATGCATATCCATATGGTCAAGAGTTTTCAGAATTCTTTGAATAATGAATGTGTGTATTCCCTACCCCTTGTTTTGCGCTATCTTAACATTTAAGCTTTGCTTATTAAAATGTATTTGTTTTAATGCTTTCTCTTTAGATTGTAAGCTCTTCATGGGCAGTGGTCAGATATTCTATATTTGTGACTTCTCTAGAATCTAGTATTTTATCATGTACATAACAAACATAGAATAATATTGATTGGAAGAACAGTGAAGTACAAAATGAGATTCTAAAATGACATTTTCATTAGGGCTCAGAAGTGTATAAGAAGTAACCTTTTCCTATTTTTTTGTTTAATACTTTGGAAGCTTTTACATTAAAAAAGCTACTCTCATTACTTTCTGTTGTCATATTTCATAATATTAATGTGTGGGACTTTGGGGGTCTCATGGCTAGAAATGGAAAAATTACAACTCGAGGGATGTGAGCTCAAGATCCAGCATTCATTATAATCAACCAGTTGCTAGAGGAGGTTTGAGTTTCTCTCCTGTCTCCTGTCAGGTTAGAAGGCTTTAACCATGTATTCAGACTTCAGAAAAACAGAATGATAAATTCGATAGAATTTCAAAACAATTATGGACTTTAGTCATAGAAGGAGGTCCCTTTTAATCCTGATTTTGTTATATTCTGAAAGAAACAAATGTACTATTTAGGTTACAAGAAATTATTTTAGAAAATTGTCATGTGCCATATTTAATATGAATTAGAACTTAAAATAGTTGTCGGCGCAGTGGCTTACGCCTGTAATCTCGGCACTTTGGGAGGCGGGGCGGGGGTGGATCATGAGGTCAAGAGATCGAGACCATCCTGGCCAACGTGATGAAACCCTGTCTCTACTAAAAATACCAAAAATTAGCTGAGCCTGGTGGTGCAAGCCTGTAGTCCCAGTTACTTGGGAGGCTGAGACAGGAGAATCGCTTGAACTTGGGAGGCGTAGGTTGCAGTGAGCCGAGATTGCACCAATGCACTCCAGCCTGGTGACAAAGCGAGACTCCGTCTCAAAAAAAAGAAAAGAAAATATTTGGAAACTTTCATATTTTCTGATTCAAATCTACCACTCCACAGCACTCTCTTGCCTTTTCTGGTGTTCAGTGGGTGAAGTATCTCAGGTTGTATCAAAAGCCATCTCTTCTGCTTAGGCCTGGATCCTATCTTCTCTAGCTACCTTAAGGACTCGGGTCCTGCAATTATTCCTTCTCTCTTCCATCACTGATCTTTTTTTCTTTCCCTGATGAGTGGAATATGATAAACAACCTTATTCTATTTTTAAAAAACTTTATTTGAGCTTATCTGCTATTATCTACCCCATTTCTCTGTCCCTATTCACAGATGAACTTCATAAAATATTGCTTATTCATAGCCTCTGTCTACTTGTCTCCTTTTCTTCACCTCACATTCTTTAACCCACTCAAGTTAGGCTTCATCTTCATTATTCCATCAAAATACTCAGTGTGTTCATCAAATAGCATGTCTCTTAGTAATTATCATGTCAAAACAGTGTTTGCTAAATTTGGGAAAGGTGTCAGTTATGATTTTTTCTAACCCAAGGATAATGATTTTTAATACTTTTTGATGTGGGTGGTGGTGCCATTTAAGGGAGGTCAGAATCATTTATATTAAGAATTTGAGAACATGGTGCTATGAGACATATGCTTCAAGTTAAAGTTTTTTTTGTTGTTTTTTTGTTTTTTTCTGAGCCATGGTCTCACTCTCTCTTCTATGCTGGAGTGCAGTGACACCATTGTAGCTCACCGTAACCGCAAACTCCTGGACTCGTGATCCTCCAAACCCAGCTTCTCAATTAGCTATGGGCACATGCTACCACACCCTGCTAATTTTATTTTTTATTTTCTAAAGACAGAGTCTCATTTGTTACCAAGGCTGGCCTTGAATGCCTGGGCTCAAGCGATCCTCCCACCTTGGCCTCCCAAAGTGCTGGGACTACAGGCATGAGCTATTGAGCCTGGCCACAATTAAAGATTTTAACACATAGCATTGGCAATTTTTCTTTTCTTTTCTTTTCTTTTTAAGACAGGGCCTCACTTTGTCACCCAGGCTGGAGTGCAGTGACTTGAACACAGCTTACTATAGCCTGAACCTCCTGGGCTCAAGCAATTCTTCTGCCTCAGCCCCCCAAAATAGCTAGGATTACCCAGGCGTGTGCCACCACACCTGGCTAATTTTTGTATTTTTTGTAGAGGTGAGGTTTTGCCACATTGCACAGGCTGGTCTGAAACTCCTGGGCTCGAGCCATCAGCCTGCCTTGGCCTCCCAAATTGCCGGGATTACAGGCATGAGCTATTGTGGCTGACCAGCAAGTTTTTAACAGTCTTACTTTGTAGTAGTATCTGATTAAAAGTTACTGGATTGCCAACATCTACCCCCCATTCGCTTAAAATAAAACAGAGTAATAATGTTGGTAACCCTGTATTACTTCACTGTGCTTAGTTAAATTATAGTGTCCCACATGCCAGTGTACCTGTTGCTACTGAGAAAGAGGAGTTTAAGGTCTTCACAGAAGAAATTCATCATAATTGTACCATGGCCCTTGAAGTTTAGAGAAGGCAATCTTTGGAGAGTTTTTTTTACTAAAGAGGAGATTGAGTTTGAAACATGAATATAAATTTTTAGTAAACAAAATTTGTGAGAGCAACAGTTTTTTACTTCTCCCAAAGAACTGAATATTGCTCTCAGTATTTAAGAAAGATGCCAGCAACTGACAGTTTCCAGAAGTTTATTACTTGTTCATTATTGGCACTACATGGAATACACTGTTTGTGATTAAACAATCTATACCTCCATTCTAATATAAGAAATGTGGTAGAGTGGAAACATCAACTTGATGTCAGAAGACCTGAATTTAGTGTCTTATTTCACCATTAACTTCAACGACTTTAGACAAATTATCTGATTGGTTTAGACTTCAATGTAAGGGAAGAGTTGCAATATTTTACTTTTGTGTCAGTCTTGCTCTGTTACCCAGGCTGGAGTGCAGTAATGCTATCATGGTTCAATGCAGCCTCAAACTCCAGGGCTGAAGCTATCCACCCTCTTCAACCTTGTGAATAGCTGGAGCTACAGATGTGTACCTCCACACCCAGCCTCTGGAAAATGTTTTAAGATTTTAAAAACTGTTCTGATAGTGATTTAACATAAAGGGCTTAGTATTTACTAGACTAGGATGTGTATGTATGTAAATTTTTTAAACTTTAGAATTCTTCCAGAGCTAATCCTAACTCTTCTAAATATATTAACTATATAATTGACATGGATTTGTTAACTTTTTATCATGACAGTGACTTTTTATTGTAGAGTGTTAGATTATTACAGATGTATATAACTATATTCAAGCAGATTTCCAAAGTTATATCCATTATTTTAATCATTCAGAATAGAGGAAAGCACATGAAATTACTGAACTATTATTCTTTTTTTTTAAAGAGTTAGTGTTAAACTTTAAAATTTATTTTATAGTTTCTTGTCAATATTTTATATGAATTTTAAAGTCATAGCCCAGTTTTGTGCAGCCTACAGTTACTCCAGCAAACCCATTCTAAATTGGCAGTACATATTTAGGGAAAAGTGGGAAAGTTTATTTTAACTGTTCATTTTCTTCAGTTTTCTAGATTGTGAAGTTCCTCATAAGTCATATTGTGTGATATCGTATGAAAAATTAGCCAATCGAACACTGAAAAAGCTATTTCTGTTAAAATCTTTCACATAAATACAATAAGTAAAATTTAAATCAGTTTTAAAATGGTTTGCTTCACTTGTGTGTATTTTAAATATTAGCTAGAATTTTGGATGCACAAATATTTATTGCAAAATCCCTTCTACTGAGTGGTATATAACTTTTTTTTACATGGAATGTGGATGCTTTAATGAATTTCATATTGCAGTGAAGACACTGAGTACTTAGAGACAATGACATCAATACAGTGAAAACTGATTCCACAGAACACTTACAAATGCATACATTTTCCTCCAAAGAAGCATGTTTTTCACAGATTTAAGTAACAAATGATTTACATAGGATTCTTCAGTTTCCAAAATACGTACAGAATTTTTGACTGTACAGAAACTGATTAGCAGTGGTTGAAAAAAAGAATTGCTTTGCACAACAACATGACTCTTAGAAAATTCTGTATCAATACACATTTTTCAGTAAGAGTGGTATATAATTTGTTCAAATCATAGTCTCAGTTGAGATTTTAAGTTTATTCCCAACAATATTATGCAAAATTATCTTATTTCAGTGGAAAGTTTTTGAAATGGAGGATAGTAAGAGTTGATAAGACTAGAAAGGAAAATTCTTCTTAAATATAAATGTAGTACATTGGCTAAAGGACTAATAATCTAGTAAATTTAGTAGCACAGTATACTGAAAGGTACATTGACATATGGGCACAAAATACTTCTTATAGTTAGTGGATTGGTCAGTTTAATATGTGGTCTCTTTACACAAAGGTTTTGGTTAAATTAACTCAAAATATGGAGAAGTTAATATTAAGACTATTCTAAAAGTTTTATACAGATATAGGTGCCTTTAAAAGAAAAAACAAAAAAGAATTACAACCAAAAGAATTGAAATGACCAGTGCACTTTATTTTCCTTTTAGCTCCTGGAGCCTGTCTGCCATCAGCTGTTTGAGCTCTATCGTAGCTCAGAGGTTCGACTTAAGAGGTTCACACTGCAGTTCTTGCCAGAATTGATGTGGGTTTATTTACGGCTTACAGTTAGCCGAGACAGACAGAGTAATGGTTGCATTGAAGCACTTCTGTTAGGAATATACAATTTGGTAAGTTGAAGGTGACAGAAATTTTAAGTATTTTGTAAGGTCCTCTGAAATACTTAAGGAATGTTTAGAGAAAAATGAATCGGCCAGGCTCATGCCTGTAATCCCAGCATTTTGGGAGGCCGAGGCAGGCATATCACTTGAGGTCAGGAGTTTGAGACCAGCCTGGCCAACATGGTGAGACTTTGTCTCTACTAAAAATACAAAAATTAGACAAACATGGCGGTGTATTCTTGTAATCTCAGCTACTCGGGAGGCTGAGGCAGGAGAATCGCTGGAACTGGGGAGTTGGAGGTTGCAGTGAGCCAAGATTGTACCACTGCACTCCAGCCTGGGTGAAAAGACTGAGACTCTGTCTCAAAAAAAAAATTAAAAATAATAGATAAATAAATTGAGGCCAGATGTAGTGACTCATGCCTATAATTCCAGCACTTTGGGAGGCCAAGGTCTGAGGAGCACTTGAGCCCAGGAGTTTGAGACCAGCCTGGGCAGCTTAACCAAATCTTGTCTCTATAAAAAATTAGCTGGGCATGGTGGCATATACCTGTAGTCCCAGCTACTTAGGAGGCTGAGATGGGAAGATTTCTGGAGCCCAGGAAGTCAAGGCTGTAGTGAGCCATGATCATGCCACTGTGCTCAAGCCTGGACAAGAGAGCAGGACCACATCTCAAAAAAACAAAAAACAATTCAAATGTCTATAAATGTAACTTGTTTGAACTAATTAGGTTGAGTACAGGGGTAAATACTGATAATGCATTTTTTGATAATATATTTTACAAAGTATGTAAAACTACTATAATTGATAGCATTATTAATATTTATTTCTTCAAATTATTTTATTTGACCAATATTTATAAATGTTTTTGGATGTATGGCATTGAGTTGGACACTGAAAATATGGAGAATTACATGTGTGGCACCTACTTTTAGGAAACTCCTGCTGTGTTTGAAAAGACATGTTTACAGATAACTAATAATGCGGTTTGTATAATAAGAGGATTTTAGAGAGAAACTCAGATGTTAGCTGAAGTTATCATGGCAGACTTTATTGAGGCGATGGCATCTAAGCTGGGCCTTATGAAGAGGTATAGTTTTGGCCCATTGAGATAAGGAGCAGGTGAGGTTTCAGGAAGCAGCTATCAATTGAACATAAGCAGAGAGGCAGGAGAGTCAGGTCACGTCCTGGAAATAGAAAGTAATTCTGTTTGAAGCACAGAGTATATATGCAAGCTGGAAAAGACAATTTTGTGTCAGTTTTGGAGAGTCTTTTTAAAGTGAAGAGTTTAGGTTTAGGTTCTCTTCAAAGCAATTAGAGGGTTTTGAACAGAAGAATTGTATTATATATTAGGAAGATGAATCTTGTGGTGGTATGCAGAGAGACTTTTGAATTATAAATTGAATTTAGTCACCACTTCTTATATATTAAAGGCTATATACATAATTGAGAAGAGTGAGGCAAATGGACATGAGATTTCTGTTTCTCTGAGGGGAGGACATCAGTTTCAGGAAAAAAGTTCATGTAGTATTATAGCATGGTAGGATTTTTAAAATCTTAGTAAGAACACAGTGGGAACTAGGGGGAGGAAAGAAACCATAAACACTTCTGAGATACTAGGGGCTTTACATAGAACTCAAAGATTGAGAGTTGATCACTTCTGCAAGATGGGGAGGGTATGCTAGAAAGGTTACAAAGACTGTAGGAAGCAAGGTGAAAAGGTGAGGGAGAGTTTAGGAACATGGGATCATCTGCGTAGCACTTTTCTGAAGATTTGGGCAGCACAAGGCACCTTTTCTTGTGCAATTCAGGGAAACAAAATAGCACAGCATCATATTTCCATTCCCATGTGCCTCTACAAAATTGGGCAGTTACCTGAACTCATCAATAAAGAATCGTGAATTTTATGAATGTATCTTGGAGTCATTGAGTGGGGTAGCAATTGAGAAACCAAAGTGTTATTTGTCATAAAAGTTGTAAATTTGTTAATAGTTATTTGATAATATATCATGTATTTGATAGTACATTGTTTTTAAAACTTTTCTTCTAAGGAATTAAGTACCGTAAACATTATTATTCTATTTTTTTCTCATGATGTCCAGTTAAGGACCATTGGTATTGAAATTTCTGCGCCTTGAAGTCTTAATATTTTGTGTATTTAGTATACATTGTAAACAAATACTCCACATAATAAAAGTTTAGTTTTATAACTGAAAGGTAATAAAGTACAAGAAAATTGAATCTCATGGTAAATATTCTTCTGTACCAGTGCTCACTCCTCTAAGTATTAGTTACTTTAAAAAATCATTAGCAAACATTTCCATCGCTAGAAGTCTGAAGGAAGGAGCAAGGGCTTTAGCATGACTTGTATTCAGTTCAGAACCATGCCCTGCCACTTATTGGCTGTTTTAAATTGGGACAAGTTACTTCATATCTTGACTTCAGTTGCCTCATCTGTAAAAAAGAAAACATTGTTAGTAGGATTAAAAACAACTTGAAGAATTCATTATGTTGCCTAAGGTGTTTATAAATGTTCATCAAAATTACCATCAAAATTAAAATTTAAAAACAATGAAAATTGATCTAGGAATAAAATTCTCTACTTTCCTAACTTGCCTGATTGTTTTTTCTTTTCAAGTAGGAAGTCTGTTTTATTTACCACTGTGTTTCCTATAGTGCTTACCAGCAGATACTTAGTAAATGTTTGTTGATTTAATGATGGAACTTGGTGTTTTAGACTACGCTTAGCATTAAGCTATCATTTTCATTAATGTGTTTAGTGTAATAAAATTCAATAATGAGACACATGAAACATTTTGCAAAGTGTCATGTTGGACAAATTGTTGACATAACTTGTTGGTGCTGTTTGACAATGCAAAATTAGTATACTATAGAAAAATTTTTTGCTCAGTTATATGTCAGAAGTGTAACCCTAGGCTTTGGACTCCTTTTAATTCCCTTGATATCTGTATTCTTCCTTTTCTGTGGTTCTCAGTTTTTCTTAATCACACTGGGAGTCGTCCATATATTCTTTTCTGTTTTTCCTTCTTTCCCTCCCCAGCACTTCTTTGTTTCAAATAGCCCCAGGGGAAGTTTTATATTTCCCTTAAACAAAATTTAGCATATCCTTTTCACAAATACCTGCAAAGATAAATCAAAAGTATTAGGCTTAATTTGAAATTTAACAATAAAATTAAAACATTTTTGTCTAACTTAAATCAGGCCCATTCATCTTAGCATAGACTTTCTCTGAAGCACAGTGGCCCAAATGTGGTGGGACCTGGTTTGACTACAAAGAAGTTATATCCTCAAGGAACTTTTCAGACCTATTTTCCTACCGTAATTAGAGGTATGGTCATTATTCACATGTAATTGGTACTCTTATGTGACATCATAAACTCAGAAATGAGTCCTATACAGAAGTTCTTTGGGGTTTGTGTTTGGTGATGAGGATTATTGCTGCTGTTATTGTTTCTTCTTTTTTTTTTGAAATGGAGTGTAGTGGCACAGTCTCAGCTGTTGCCTAGGCTGAAGTGCACTGGCAGTCTCAGCTCTCTGCAACGTTTGCCTCTGGGGTTCAAGTGATTCTCCTGCCTCAGCCTCCCACGTAGCTGGGATTATAGGCATGTGCCACCATGCCCAGCTAATTTTTGTATTTTTAGTAGAGATTGGGTTTTGCTTTGTTGGCCAGGCTAGTCTCGAACTCCTGACCTCAAGTGATACCTGCCTCGGCCTCCCAAAGTGCTGGGATTACAGGCGTGAGCCACTGTGCCCAGCCTGATGTATCTTCTTTTTAGGCCATGCAACTACTCAGTCTCTGACTACTGCCATGTAGGTCTAGTAAGGGCAGTCTTCTCTCTATGGATTTTATGCCAGTGATGTATGCTAACATGAGTTGTAAGGGAAATAGACAAAAATAAGACAGTGGGGAAAAGGATTGCTGCAGTTTTCACTCCTCTGATTGTCGTCGTCTGTAGGCATGTGTGTGTGTGTGTGTGTATATATATATATATTTTTTTTTTTTGAAACGACATCTCACTCTTGTCCCCCAGGCTAGAGTGCAATGGCGTGATCTCGGCTCACTGCAACCTCTGCCTCCTGGGTTCTCCTGCCTCAGCCTCCTGAGTAACTGGGATTACAGCTGCCTGCCACCGTGCCTGGCTAATTTTTGTATTTTTAGTAGAGACGGGGTTTCACCATGTTGGCCAGGCTGGTCTCGAACTCCTGACCTTAGGTGATCCGCCCGCCTCTGCCTCCCAAAGTGCTGGGATTACAGGCGTGAGCCACCGCGCCTGGCCACACATATTTATTTATAACAGGAATTTTGGAGGTGCCGGAGATGGAGAAATGAAGGATACCGTTGTCCATTGTCTTTTTTATGAAAAGAAAGTGTTTTTAATAAAATCACAAGAACTTTCTTGTAGCTTAGTAAAAATTACCTAAATATGAATTTATTTTTAATGACTTAGACTAATAATCATTTTGTTTGTTTGTTTTTGAGACAGGGTGTCATGCTGTCACTCATGCTGGAGTGCATTGGGTGATCTCAGCTCACTGCAACCTCCACCTCCCAGGCTCAAGGGATCCTCCCACCTCAGCCTCCTGAGTAGCTGGGACTACAGGCCTGCAATACCATGCCCAGCTAATTTTTGTATTTTTTTGTATTTTTTTGTAGAAAAAATATTTTTTTGTATTTTTTTGTATTTTTTTGGTCTTGAACTCCTGAGCTCAAGCAATCTGACTGCCTTGGCCTCCCAAAGTGATGGGATTGCAGGCCTGAGCCACCACACCTGGCCCAATATAATTATTAATTGTGGCTTATTTCAGGTCATTCGTTTATTGCTAAATGATTGTAAGAATCTTTTATTCAAGATTCATTGATAAATGTTCTCACCATTTTTAAAAAAAGGATAACTGAGGTGTTGTGTTTGTTAATTAGCTTGATTATTTTAATCATTTCACAGTGTATACATATATCAAAACATCATGTTTTATGCCACAAATATATAATGTTCATTTGTCAATTATACCTCAGTAAAGCTGGAAAAAATTCATTCTGTATTAAATTAATGTGTTTTTCTTGTTTTCATAAGTGTGGATCTCTTGGTTTTTTCATTTTAATCTGTTTAGCATAGCCGTGTTTTTACTAAAAGATCTAATCACTTGTAATCTTCCCATCCTGTATGTAAATTTAACATCAAATTCATTTGTTTGCCTGCCTCATGTCTTTGCTGTCATATTGTATTTGATTTTGTATAGAATTGTACTCAATATCTATCTCTCTGTGGATTCTGTGGATTATAACTCTACTACCAAAGTGTACAAATTTGCTAATAAGTTAGAAAATATAAACTAGGGTGGTAATATTTTTATCCATTACTATTTCTGAAAAATCTTCCTACTGCCAGTCATATAGTCTGTAAATTAAGAAAGTAATTATTATTTCTTGTAGATCTGTGATTATTTCATTATCTTTGTATATTTTTTGGCTATAGGAAATTGCTGATAAAGATGGGAACAATAAAGTTCTGTCTTTCACTATCCCCTCCTTATCCAAGCCTTCAATATACCATGAAGTAAGTAACATTGGAAAGGTGGAATTATTTTAAATTATATTGAGTAACAAATTAAAAAGTCAGTTTCTTATCAGAGATAAATATTCCTAAAATATCTTTACTGATTTACTTCTTAAAAGTGGATGTGCTGGGTGCAGTGGCTCACACCTGTAATCCCAGCACTTTGGGAGGCCGGGGCGGGAGGATCACGAGGTCAGGAGATCGAGACCATCCTGGCTAACCCGGTGAAACCCCGTCTCTACTAAAAACACAAAAAATTAGCCGGGCGTGGTGGCGGGGGCCTGTAGTCCCAGCTACTCGGGAGGCTAAGGCGGGAGAATGGCGTGAACCCGGGAGACAGAGCTTGCAGTGAGCCAAGATTGCGCCACTGCACTCCAGCCTGGGTTACAGAGCGAGACTCTTTCTCAAAAAACAAACAAAAAAGTGGATGTTTGTTATTACAAGACTGAGCTGTGACAAGAGAGGCAGAAAATAATGAAACATTTTCTCTAGTTCTTTTTGTTTTTTTATTCTTCTGTATCTTTTTGAAGACAAACTCTTGCACTGTCCCTCAGGCTGGAGTGCAGTAGTGCAGTCTTGGCTCACTGCAACCTCTGCCTCCTGGGTTCAAGCAATTCTCCTGCCTTGGCCTCCCCAGTAGCAGGGACTGCAGACGTGCACCACCATGCCCGTTAATTTTTTTATTTTTAGTAGAGATGGGATTTCACCGTGTTGGCCAGGCTTATCTCGAACACCTGACCTTGTGATCCGCCCACCTTGGCCTCCCAAAGTGCTGGGATTATAGGCGTGAGCCACCGCATCCGGCTCTACCAGTATCATTTTTTACTTTCATTAATCTTTTATGAATTTTTAAAAAATTCATTAATTTTTTTATATTTGTATTTTTAATTTTTAAAATCGTAAGCCTTAAAAATATTCTTTAATTTTTAAAGTCTTCTGTACTACTTAGAAATCACCTTAGATTGATTTGTTTTTGTTATTCTTTATTATTCTAGGAAAATAACTACTTAAAAGAATGTTGACACTCTGTTATATTTCAGTTTAAAGGAATCTAATTGTTGCATTCTAGGTGTTCAGTACATTATACTTTTTAGCTTATATTTATTTGGTTGAAGAATTCGAGAACACTGATAATCATGTAGGTAAATGATGCCTGTTGAGCTGAACTTTTTCTGCTTTCTGTCTTTAAGTAAAATCCAATAAGAAACTGTTATGAATCAAACTTCTGATCTGCAGTGGCCTTTATTGTTGCTACACTAAGTTGTGAGGATAACATTTAGAGAAACTTTACTAGTAGTCTAAAAATTATATTCTATTTTCCTGTCAACACACAGTATCCTGACCATCTCATAGCTCTTTGCACTATTAATTTGCTTAATTAATTCCCTGGGACTTTGTTTTGTGTTTAAAATAGAATGTCTCCCATTTAGCCAGGAATCATTTTAGCACAATGTATTTCTGAGTAATAGATTTTAATTAAGTTCTGTGTATCATGTTATAAAGTAAAATGGAGAGTAGTAAAGTATTAATGAATGGATGGTTCTTCTATTTTTTTTTTTTTTTTTTTTTTGAGACAGAGTCTCGCTCTGTCACCAAGGATGGAGTTCAGTGGCGTGATCTCAGCTCACTGCCACCTCTGCCTCCTGGGTTCAAGCGATTCTCCTGCCTCAGCCTCCCGAGTAGCTGGGACTATAGGTGCGTGCCACAAGCCCGGCTAATTTTTTTGTATTTTTAGTAGAGATTGGGTTTCACCATGTTAGCCTTGATGGTCTCGATCTCCTGACCTCTTGATCTGCCCGCCTCGGCCTCCCAGAGTGCTGGGATTACAGGCGTGAGCCACCGCGCCCAGCCTGGATCGTTCTTCTAACTTTAGAAACACGAACTCAATGATGTTAGTATTAAAGAGACATCTGGGCTGGGTATGGTGGCTCATGCTTGTAATTCCAGCACTTTGGGAGGCTGAGGTGGGTGGATCACTTGAGGTCAGAAGTTTGAGACCAGCCTGGCCAACAACATGGCGAAACCCTGTCTCTACTGAAAGTACAAAAATTAGCTGGACGTGGTAGAGGGTACCTGTAATCCCAGCTACTTGGGTGTCTAAGGCACAGGGATCGCTGGAACCCAAAAGGCGGAGGTTTCAGTGAGCCAAGATCGTGTTACTGCACTCCATCCTGGGCGACAGAGCAAGACTGTGTTTCAAAAGAAAAGATAGATATTTGATTATAGTATTTAATATTGTTTGTATAATTATAAGCAGTTGTACTCTGTTCTGAAATATAGACATCAAAATGGATGTATTTTTAACCTTTAGTTTTTTCAGCAACTTTTCTTACTCCTTTAAATATAGATTTATTACATAACCTTTTAAAAATATTTTTAGTTTTATATTTTACAGACAATTTCCAAAAGAAGCTATATAATTTATGTAATTGAGAATTGAAAGATTCTGAATGTTTTCTGTGAAGAATGAGAAGAATAAATGATCTAAAACTGCCTTTTGTGGAAAAGAAAATTAAATATTATTACATGATACAGATTTTTACTTCATGGTAGAGACACGTCTCATACTGTACCTTATTTTTGTAGCCTTCAACAATTGGATCCATGGCTTTGACAGAAGGGGCATTGTGTCAGCATGATCTCATCAGAGTTGTTTATAGTGATCTTCATCCTCAGAGGGAAACATTCACGGCACAGAACCGGTAATGGTCAAAACTGTATATAGTACCAACTTGTATGTATGTATGCATGAATATATGAATGAATGAATGAATGAATGAATGACAGAGTCTCACTCTGTCACCCAGGCTGGAGTGTAGTGGCACAAACATGGCTTACTGCAGCCTGGACCTCCCAGGCTTAAGTGATCTTCCCACCTCAGCTTTCCAAGTAGCTAGGACTACGGGTATGCACCACCATGCCTGGCCAATTTTTTTTTTTTTTAAATTTTTTGTAGAGAAAGGTCTTGCTATGTTGCCCAGGCTGGTCTCGAACTCCTAGCCTCAAGCACTTCTCCTGCCTCAGCCTCACAAAGTGCTGAGATTATAGGCATGAGCCACTGCACCTGGCCCATTTATTTATATATTTAGAGACAGAGTCTAGTTATGTTGCCCAGGCTGGTCTTGATCTCCTGGCCTCAACATGATCCTCCCACCTTAGATTCGTGAGTAGCTGGGATTACAGGCATGCACCACTGCACTCAGCTAACAATTGTTAACTTATGCTTAGTAGTTAACTATAATTACTTCAATTCAAGTTTGGTATGAGAAGAGTCCAAAAGGTAAATACATCATAGTCATGAAATACCCATTTTCTAACGTTTGGTATTATGTTATGGTCATCTTGTATAAAGCAGTTTAAAAAGTGAACGTGCAGTCAGTCAAATCAGGATTCATATTTCTAGTACTGCAATTTAGAAATTTTTCCCTCAGGCAGTTTATCTACTCTGTATACCTTGCTTTCTTGGTTGTAGAATGGGATTCGTTCCTGAAGTTAGAGTTTCAGGGACAGGTTCCAAAATTGCCCTCACTTCTGACTAAATTGAAAGTTTTTGGAGTTCCCAAAACTAAACTCTTGTTTGATAATTTGCTAGACGGACTCACAGAATTCACTGAAAGCCATTATACTCACAGTTATGGTTTATTACAAGGAAAGAATACAGATTAAAATCAGCCAAAAGAGACACATGTAGTAGAATATGAAGTGTTTAAAACACAAAGCATCTATTGTTCTTTCCCCTGAAGTCAGGATACATTACAACCTCCTGGCATCAGTGTATGACAGTAAACACAAAGTACTGGTAATGGGGGAGGCTCATTTAAGCTCTGGTTTCCAGAGTTTTTTTTATTGAGGCATCATTATGTAGGCATGATTGATTAGGTTGATTGCCCACTGTTGATCTCAGCCTCCATGTGGACTGATGCAGTGTGACCCAGAGCTACCACCTTAAATCGACATGGTAGTTCTTTCTGTCATGGCCAACTCCTACCTAAGAAAGTCAGATGTGGTCAGTCCAGCCCTAAGTTCTGGTGTTACCAGTCCCTGCCCTAAACAAAGACTCTTTATCAGATATGACACAGATTAACTTCTTAGGAGCAAATGCCAGACCTCTCTTTGGGGAAGGCCAGTTTATAGATGGCCCATGAATTATTATGGTTCAACTTAAGGTTTTCCAACTTTACAATGGTATGAAAGCAATATGCATTCAGTAGAAACTGTACTTCAAGTAGCTATGCAACCCTTCTCATTTTTACTTTCAGTACAGCGGTCAGTAAATTACATGAGATACTCAATTTTATGATAAATATAAAATAGGCTTTGTGTTAGATGATTTTTTTTTTTTTAAAAGAAAAATAAGGGTCACATTTTAGTAAAAAAGTTTCACAAATCACTAATATGTTACAACATATAACTCTGATAACTGCTCTAGAGCATTAACAATGCTAAGCTATAATTTTAGGGGAATATATATTCGTGCTCCTTCTTAGAATCAGCCCATGATAGTATTTTAGGGACTCAACTCAGAGAAAAAAATTTAATATAGCCTTGTTACCATGTATCCAATCTGAATATGGTACATGCTTTCAGTGAGTTTAAATCACCTACCTTCCTAGACCCAAGATCTGAGGGAATGACTTCCAACTATGTAACAGGACCCTCTGTCTGTATTATACATTTTATATATGTCTTTTCATGTACATTATTTCATTTGATCCTCACAACAACCCTGTGAGGTAGGCCGGGGGGAAAATGTCAGATTCACTTCATAGATGATGAAGTTACGGTTCAGAGAGGTTAAGTGACTTTATCAGTTACCATATACCTAGTACGAGGTAGACAGAATAAGAACCACTAACTTTTGTGGTTGGGGACCCTTTTCTCTAAACCATATAGCTTCTGAGAGTATAATGTAACCCAAAATATTTTTGCCACTTCGTCCTAATTTCCTTATTGTTAATTCAACTTTTTTTGTTGTTTTTAGACAGAGTCTTGCTCTGTTACCCAGGCTGGAGTGCAGAGGCACGATCTCAGCTCACTGCACACCCCGCCTCCTGGGTTCAAGTGATTCTCCTGCCTCAGTCTCCCAAGTAGCTGGGATTACAGGCACCCTCCACTACGCCCGGCTAATTTTTGTATTTTTAGTAGAGATGGGGTTTCGCCATGTTTGGCCAGGCTGGTCTCAAATGCCTGACCTCAGGGGATCCAGCTGCCTCAGCCTCCCAAAGTGCTAGGATTACAGGCAGGAGCCACCGTGCCCGGCCTGTTAACTCAACTTTTTATAGGATACCATAAAAGTCCTAATTCTAAATTCATCATGTTAAATTTATGCTTCTCTATCAATGAAAACTTATGGCCACAGAACACATTTTTTGGAAAGCACTGTCTCCTTGGCTCTAGTCTAAAGGAACATAAGCAATATGAAGCACCCTAGAAGCCAAGGAAATTGAAGAGAAGTCAGAGGAAGGGATATAAAATGGAATGTATGAATGGATTTTAGTCCCTTTAAGCTTGTACTTTTGTGAGAGGGTTCAATGGAGAGCTTTAATGCAGATGAGACTTGAAGCTTTTGAAGAAGATCTAAGTCTTGATGAGGTTATTCAAACTCAAATCTTGAATGCATAATGATGATAGGCCATGGTCTTCAAAAACGTGGTACTTGATGCTCTCCCAAAGTGCTAGGATTTGAATGCCACAATACATATTGACTCATGTTTTTGTCCATTAATGGTCCGTGGGTTTCTTTAAATGAAGTCCATTTTTAGAGTCCATAGATATCAGTGTTCTGCAAAACTGTCGGGGATCCGAGGCTCCCAGCGGATCCCAGACGCTCCGCCCCGCCCATGGCGTCACCCTCCTGTGTTAGATGATTTTTGCCCAACTGTAGGGCTAATGTAAGTGTTCTGAGCACATTTAAGGTAGGCTGGACTATGCTATGATGTTCAGTAGAGTAGATGTATTAAATGCATTTTTTACTTATGATATTCTCGATTTACAATGGGTTTATTGGTATGCAATTCCATCATAGGTCGAGAAACACCTATATTTATTATATAGGCTGTCTCCTGGTCTTTGGCCAAGGCTCAAAAATGATCTTGTTTATCTGGGCATTTACATTTAGTATAGCATTTATATGACAGATACTATCATTATGAATATGCCTAACATTTGGAGGAACCAGTGTAGGTTACAGATAGATTTAAATAAATAATTCGTCCTTTAATGTTTGCATATATTTTCATATTTTTGCACAAATATGATTACCTCACCTCTCTTCTTGACCTACCTCATGGTAAACTTGTGCAGAACTATTTGTTGTAGAAATTAGCTATTGATTAGCTAAATCTACTTCCTCCTCAGGCAAGTCATGTTCTATTAGTATTCATTCGAAGGAGGCTTCAATTCAATTTCCAATACATATGACCGATATTATAACCTTACCAACAATGCCAATATTATACCATGTCACAGGATGGCAGTAAATGAAACCTGAAAAATAAGAGCCAAAGATACTGGCACATTCATAGAGTACCAGTCAGTCATTAACAGCTACCCCAGTTCATCATCATATATGACCAAAATATCTCCCAGAGAGAAGTCACTCAAGTTTACAGACTTCTGTTCAACCTTATTAAGTTCTAAAAGCAGGAGTGGTCTCACAAACTTATGACTTTTACTCTTTCAGGCAGCTAGTATAATTGAGCTAATAGTATCATCTCTTGCTCTGAGCCTCTTCCAGGGTGCTGATGTATTTCCCACATTGCACAACTCATTTATTCATTTAAAAAAATCTCAGCCGGGCACAGTGGCTCATGCCTGTAATCCCAGCACTTTGGGAGGCCGAGGTGGGTGGATCACCTGAGGTCAGGAGTTCAAAACCAGCCTGGCCAACATGGCGAAACCTCATCTCTACTAAAAATACAAAAAAAAAAAAAAAAAAAAAAAAAATTAACCAGGTGCGGTGGTGGGTGCCTGTAATCCCAGCTACTCAAGAGGCTGAGACAGGGAGAATAGCCTGAACCCAGGAGGCAGAGGTTGCAGTGAGCTGAGATCACGCCATTGCACTCCAACCTGGGTGACAGAGTGAGACTCCATCTCAAAAAAAAAAAAAAATAGTCGAGTGCGGTGGCTCACGCCTGTAATCCCAGCACTTTGGGAGGCTGAGGCAGGTGGATCACGAGGTCAGGAGTTTGAGACCAGATGGTGAAACCCTGTCTCTACTGAAAATACAAAAGTTAGCCGGGCATGGTGGCGCATGCCTGTAATCCCAGCTACTCAGGAGGCTGAGGCAGGAGAATCGCTTGAACCTGGGAGGCAGAGGTTGCAGTGAGCCGAGATCACGCCATTGCTCTCCAGCCTTGGCGACAGAGTGAAACTCCATCTCAGAAAAAAAAAAGAAAAATAAATAAATAAATAAATAAATAAAATAAAAAATAAAAAATCTCAGCTACTATTTCTTTCTTCATTTATACTCAAACTCTCCTCCTTTGGAGAGAGGTTAGGTTTGGCCATCGTGTTGGTCTCTATTTCTGGCAGCAAAACTGACTAGCAAGTGCCTCCCCATCAATTCACTCCCAAGGATGTAGGGTAGATTTATATAAAGAATTAATATGCTATCACAACTAGGCGATAAATATACATTCTCTGTCAATCCTAATTTTGCCAGATGGAATGAAGGTACAGCCTAGCCCATCAGGCCTTTAGGAATTCTGACATAAAGATCTGAAGGTGTAGTTCCAGTTTTTTTGCTTAGGAATCATCTCTGCTCCTTGCACCCACAGTTGCAGCACTGGTACTGCAACCACTGCTTTAGGTGGGGGAAAAAAAATGTTGAGGTGATGTGGAAAAGAAGGGAAAAAAGTATAGTAATACCACCACCTTCTGTCACTATGAGAAGAACAGAATAGTGATGATGACTATCCCAGCATCATCTCTCCACTGCCTCCTCCCACATCCCCCAGAAAAACAGAGGAATCTCTCCAGTGATAATTGGCCCTCCCTTGGCCCCGCTCAGGTTAAGTACACAGTCATGAAGGCCCATAAGCCAGCCCTTCATGCCTGTATCTCACCCCCGCCTTTTAGACCAAAAATATCTCATTTGATTGTTCCAATTATTTTCTTTTTCAATTGCTTTCATTCCATGCAATTGCTTGTTCCATTACCCTGAGGATGTCTCTTTGCCCATTGTTGGACTTTTGGTCTTTAAAGTGTGTTTCTTGCTCCAAAAATGTAACTAAGCAGTCCATATGGGTACAGTATCTTCTGGTCCTCTTACAGTACTCTGAGCATTTGATCCACAGTCTGATAAGCAAAACCTAATGCAGAGTGTCTGTTCCTGTCAGGACCCATTTGTGGCCTCCAGAGACTGCTGGCATCTGTTCAGCTTGCCAGCTATGTGCAGGGCCTTCCCCTAGAGGAATGTGCCCCATAGCCATCTGCAGTCTTTGTCTGTGTTATTGGCATTTTATGCCTCAGAAGGTACAAAAAGAATATGTCTAAATTCAACCCATCTCTGCATTGCTGCAGTACCACCATGTCCACTCATTTCATGGACCCAAGTGATCACACCAGGTGACGACACAGGGATATTTGCCCATAAGTGCCAGTCACCTGATTCTAGAAGGAGGTTCTCCTGATGTGCATTGACATATCCTACTTATGCAGTCTTCAGATTCCCATAGTGGTTTCCATATGTCTGTTTTTTTCCATACAGACACCCCTTTAATAGGCCAGTTTTATATTACGTTTCTGCCTGATCACATGGCCAGGCTACTGGCCACCACTCATGAGCTGATAAAAACCCAAACAGGTCAGGCATGGTGGCTCATGCCTATAATCCCAGCACTTTGGGAGGCTGAGGTGGGTGGATCACCTGAGGTGAGGAGTTTGAGACCAGCCTGACCAACATGGTGAAACCCTGTCTCACTAAAAATAACAAAAAATTAGCCGGGCATGATGGTGGGCACCTGTAATCCTAGCTACTCGGGAGGCTGAGGCAGGAGAATCACTTGAACCCAGGAGGCAGAGGTTGCAGTGAACTGAGATCGCACCACTGTACTGCAGCCTGGGCAACAAGAGCGAAACTCCATCTCAAAAACAACAACAACAACAAAACAAACATAGCAGCAAACTGCATGCAATTCAGCCAACCTGCCAAGCTGGTAAGTTTTCACTTTTTTTTTTTGAGACGGAGTCTTGCTCTGTCACCTAGGCTGGGGTGCAGTGGCATGATCACTGCTCACTGCAACCTCTGCCTCCCAAGTTCAAGCGATTCTCCTGCCTCAGTCTCCTGAGTAGCTGGGATTACAGGCACACGCCACCATGCCCAGCTAATTTTTGTATTTTTAGTAGAGATGGGGTTTTACCATTTTGGTCAGGCTGGTCTCGAACCCCTGACCTTGTGATTCGCCCTCCTCGGCCTCCCAAAGTGCTCGGATTACAGGCGTACATGCCCAGACTTTTTTTTTTTTTCTTTTTTTTCTTTTTTGAGACGGAGTCTTCCTCTGTCACCCAGGCTGGAATGCAGTGGCGTGATCTCAGCTCACTGCAACCTTCACCTCCCTAGTTCAAGCGATTTTCCTGCCTCAGCTTCCCAGCCCAGCTTTTTAAAGAATAAATCTTGAGCTGGACACAGTGGCTCATGCCTATAATCCTAGTGCATAGATTGAGGTCGGAGGATCACTTGAGGCCAGGACTTCAAGAACAGCCTGGACAGTATTGCAAGACCCAATCTCTTTAAAAAAGAAACTGAGTGTGGTGGTACATGCCTATGGTCCTAGGTACTCTGGAGGCTGAGGTTGGAGGATCAAGCCCAGGAGTTTGAGGCTGCAGTAAGCTATGATTGCACCACTGCACTCCAACCTGGGCAACAAAGCAAGACCCCATCTCCTAAAAAAAAAAAAATTGTATTTCTTTCTCTAGCAGCACATAGATATCTTATTCTTTTTAATGATGAGTTATTATTCCGTTTTATTTATGTATCATCAATTTTTAGCCAATCTCTTATTGCGTAAATTTAGATTGTTTTCAGTTTTTTGCTATTATAAACAATATTGCTGGGAACACATTTTTTGTACATATATTTGGGTGAGAGCACAAAAAGTATCTGTAGGATAAATTCCTAGCAGTGAAATTGTTATGCTAAAGAATATCTGTGGCCGGGCACGGTGGCTCATGCTTGTAATCCCAGCACTTTGGGACGCCGAGGTGGGTGGATCATGAGGTCAGGTGTTCGAGACCAGCCTGGCCAACATGGTGGACCTCGTCTCTACTAAAAATACAAAAATTAGCTGGGCGTGGTGGCAGGTGCCTGTAATCTCAGCTACTTGGGAGGCTGAGGTAGGAGAATCTCTTGAACCCGGGAGGTGGAGGTTGCAGTGAGCTGAGATCGCGCCACTGCACTTCAGCCTGGGTGACAGAGCAAGACTCCATCTCCAAAAAAAAAAAAAAGAATGTCTGCTTTTTTAGTTTGAGTAGGTATTGTCAAATTACCCTTTCCAAAACAACTATACCAATTGAATGTCCTACTAGTAGTTTGAGAGTTTTTCCTCCTACTAACTGCCAATACTATTTTCAAAGTTTTTAATCTTGACTAATCTGATAGTTAAAAACTGGTGTCACATTGTTATTCATTATTGTTTTTCTTTACCTGTGAACTGCGTATTCATGTCCTGTGTCCTTTTTTTTTTTGGCCGATTAGTGGGAGAGGTTTGTTTTACTGTATTGCCCAGACTGGTCTCAAATTCCTGGGCTCAAGCAATCCTCCCACCTCGATCTCCCAAAGTGCTGGGATTATAGATGTGAGGCACTGTGCCCAGCCCCATTTTTCTTATTGAGCTGTGTATTTTTTTTTTTCTTAGTGACTTGCAATAGTTCTTTGAATATTGAGGAAGTGACACTGGTTTTTCATGTTGCATGTTTTCAGTTAATTATTGACTTTACATTTATTTTTTGAATTGAGATATAATTCACATACCATAAAATTTACCCCTTTAGGGAGCCAGGCGCGGTGGCTCATGCCTGTAATCCCAGCGCTTTGGGAAGCTGAGGCAGGTGGATTACTGGAGGCCAGGAGTTTGAGGCCAGCTTAGCCAACATGGTGAGACCCTGTCTCTACTAAAAATACAAAAATTAGCCAGGTGTGGTGGCGCATGCCTGTAATCCCAGCTACTGGGTAGCTGAGGCAGGAGAATCACTTGAATCTGGGAGGCAGAGGTTGCAGTGAGCCAAGATTGCACCTCTGCACTTCAACCTGGGTGACAGAGTGAGACTCTGTCTCAAAAAAAAAAAAAAAAAGGGCCAGGCGTGGTGGCTCACGCCTGTAATCCCAGCACTTTTGGAGGCCAAGGTGGGTGGATCACAAGGTCAATAGATTGAGACCATCCTGACCAACATGATGAAACCCCATCTCTACTAAAAATAAAAAAAAATTAGCCGGGCATGGTGTTGGGCGCATGTAGTCCCAGCAACTTGGGAGGCTGAGGCAGGAGAATCACTTGAACCTGGGAGGTGGAGGTTGCAGTGAGCCGAGATTGCGCCACTGCACTCAAGCCTGGCGACAGAGCGAGCCTCTGTCTCAAAAAAATAAAAATTAAAAATAAAATTTACCCCTTTAAAGCATACAATTGAGTGGTTTTTATTACTAGACATTTTACATGAGTGGATCCATACAATATGTTGCCTTTTGTGTATGGCTTCTTTCACTTAGCATGTTTACAAGGTTTGTTTCTGTGGTAGCATGTATCAGTACTTTCTTTTTATAATTAAATAATATTTCATTGTGTAGATATACCACATTTTATTTATCCATTCATCAATGGGTGGACATTCGAGTTATTTCTATTTTTTCTTTTTTGGCTATTATGAATAACTCTGCTCTCTTTAGTCTATTTGGGCTGCTATAACAAAATACCTTAGACTGGGTAATATATAAACAATAGAAATGTATTGCTCACAGTTCTGCAGATTGGAAAGTACAAGCTTAAAGTGCCAGCAGACTCAGTGTCTAGTAAGGGCTCATAGTCTCTGCCTCATAGATGGTACCTTCTAGCTAATCAAATTCAGGAGGGCAGAGCTGTCATGACCTAATCATTTCCCAAAGGCCCCATCTCTTTTTTTTTTTTTGACAGAGTCTAGCTCTGTCACTCAGGCTGGAGTGCCGTGTCACGATCTCGGCTCACTGCACCCTCTGCCTCCTGGGTTCAAGTGATTCTCCTGCCTCAGCCACTTGAATAGTTGGTATTACAGGTGCGCAACACCATGCCTGGCTAATTTTTTTTTTTTTTTTTTTTTGTAGAGACAGGGTTTCACTGTGTTGGCCAGGCTGGTCTTGAACTCCTGATCTCAGGTGATCCACGTGCCTCGGCCTCCCAAAGTACTGGGATTACAGGCGTGAGCCACCTCGCCCAGCTGCAAAGGCCTCCCCTGTTAATACCACCATATTGAAGATTAAGTTTCAACATGAATTTTAGACCACAACAGCTGTTTTGAACATGCATTCACAAATTTTTGTGTGAATGTACATGTTCAGTTCTTTTTAGTATATACTTAGGAATAGAATTGCTAGGTCATATGGTAATTCAACACTTAACTTCTTGAGGAACTGTCATGCTTCTTTCCAGAGTGGATGTACCATGTTACGTTTCTACAACAGTGTATGAGGATACCAGTTTCTCTACATTCTCACACTTATTTTCCATCTTTTTGATTGTAGTCATCTTAATGGGTATAAAGAGTGATATGGCATTCTGGTATTTATTTGTTTTTGCTGTATGTTTTAGTTTTTTATATAGCCAACTTTATCAGGAATACACATACATTTTTTCCCCCGAAGCCACATATGCTTTAGCTCTGCATATTTTTCTTTCTTTCTTTTTTTTCTTTTTTTGTTAAGACAGGGTCTTGCTTTGTTGCCCAGGCTGGTGTGTAGTGGCATGATCATGGCTTACTGCAGCCTGCTGCCTAGAACCCCTGAGCTCAGGTGCTCCTCCTGAGCTCAAGTGCTTCTCCTGCCTCAGCCTCCTGAGTAGCTGGGACTACCACCATGTCCTGCTAATTAAAAAAAAAAGAAAAAAAATTGTAGCAACGGGGTCTCAATATGTTGCCCAGGCTGCTCTTAAACACGTGAGCTCAAGCAATCCTCCCCATCTCAGCCTCCCAAAGTGCTGGGATTTCAGGAATGACCTACTGGACCCAGCCTTCTATTTCCTTTTTTTTTTTTTTTTGAGACAGAATCTTGCTCTGTTGCCCAGGCTGGAATGCAGTGAGTGGCGTGATCTCAGCTCACCACAACCTCCGCCTCCCGGGTTCAAGTGATTTTCCTGCCTCGACTTCCTGAGTAACTGAGACTACAGGCGCGTGCCACCATGCCCAGCTAATTTTTTTATTTTTAGTAGAGATGGGGTTTCACTATGTTGGCCAGGCTGGTCACGAACTCCTGATCTTATGATCCACCCACCTCGGCCTCCCAATGTGTTGGGATTACAGATGTGAGCCACTGCGCCTAGCCCTTCTGTTTCTTTATAGTCTCTTTTTCATCCTAGTAAGTTCCTTAGATGTCTGGCAATCTTTTTTCCCTCTTGTTTAAGAATAGGGGAATAGGCTGGGTGCGGTGGTTTATGCCTTTAATCCCAGCACTTTGGGAGGCTGAGGCGGGCAGATCACCTGAGGTCGGGAGTTCGAGACCAGCCTGGCCAAAATGGTGAAACCCCATCTCTACTAAAAATACAAAAAAAATTGGCCGAGTGTGGTGGTGGACACCTGTAATCCCAGCTACTTGGGAGGCTGAGGCAAAAGAATAGTTTGAACACGGGAGGCAGAGGTTGCAGTGAGCCGAGATCGTGCCATTATACTTCAGCCTGGATGAGAAGACCGAGACTCTGTCTCAAAAAAAAAAAAAAAGTTGGGGGGGAATAAAAAATGAGAAGCTCTGACCATGTTAGTATATGGCTGATTTGAGCTAGTATTGGTACAAAAGTTATTGTGGTTTTGCCATTTAAAAAAAATTAATTTTTGCACCAACCTAGTAACTGACTATAAATATAAACTTCACCATAGGATCCCACTAGGCCATTCATTTGGAAATTTTCCCAAATCCATATCTTTAAGTCTTTCCTCTTAGAGTGGTCAAATTCCCTGGAAACAACTCTTCTGGTATCTTAACTAGAGATCTTGTTGCTAGTATTTTGGTGGCCAAGTGGCAATATCTAGTCAGTTATATTTCACTTCACTTAATCTTCCTATTTTCAATTTGGCATCCACCCCTATCACCGTTGGGGCTCCCAGGTAGAAATTATTTTTTATCCTTTCAGAGAATAAATCTCCATTGTTTTACCTAGATGTATGGAGAAAGTGAAGGGATCTGAAAGTATGGCTGCTTCCAGATCAGACTTTCAGCTTGATTTTTAACTTTTCATTTTGAAATAACTTCAGACTTACAAAAAACATTGTTAAAATAGTACAAAGTGCTTCCATAAACCCTTCGCCATTCATCTGTGGGAAGCTTTTTAGAGGTACAACTTCCCTGGTTCCTACCCGAGGTTTTAAGTAGGTCAACTGGGTTAAGGCATAGAAGTGTATGTTTTTAAAAAGGTCTTTAAATAACTAATGTGCATCCAGATTTAGGAGCCACTTTCTTAGACATTATAAATGTTAGGAAAGCGTTTATTCATTCAACAAGTATTTATTAAACAATAATGTATTAGACACTGGCTGGACACTAATGATAGAGATGAATAAATCAGGGTCTTTATTCTAAAGTTGCTTATTACTAAATGGGAGAAAGAGACATAAAGGAATAAAATTACAATTCAGTGGGATAAATGCTATATTAGAGCTACACAGGTAAGGGACTGGTTTACTTTAGCAGAGAGAAATAAGAAGGGCTTTATGGCTAAAGTAAAAATTTGATCTAGGACTTGAAATCTTATCAGGAATCACCCAAGTGAAAAAGTATATTCTATTAAGAAGGAGCAGTGAGCATTAAAGCAAGGAATTCTGATTGGTTACAGCATATTGTTGGAATGGTAAGAAGATTGATATAGTGTGGTATATGTGGTTGGTAATGGAGGGAAGTAAAGCTGGAGAGGAAGGATGAAGGTGGATTTTAAAGTACCTTGTAATAAGGACTTTGATTTTAAAGGACCTTGTGATAAGTTTGGATTTTATTATGAAGTCAGTAGGAAGATGGTAGACTTATTTATAGGGGAGTCATCTGTTCAAGCATGATTGATTGATTGATTTTTTGAGATGGAGTCTCACTCTGTTGCCCAGGCTGGAGTGCAGTGGCGTGATCTCGGCTCACTGTAAGCTCTGCCTCCCGGGTTCAAGCAATTCTCCTGCCTCAGCCTCTTGAGTAGCTGAAAAACAGGCTTGTGCCACTATGCCTGCCTAATTTTTGTATTTTTAGTAGAGACAGGGTTTCACCGTGTTAGCCAGGATGGTCTCGATCTCCTGACCTTGTGATCTACCCACCTTGGCCTCCCAAAGTGCTGGGATTACAGGCGTGAGCCACCGTGCCCGGCCTCATTTATTTTTTAAAAACAGAAACATAGATGACAAGATGACAGCAAGGGATATGACTTGTAATAAGGATAATATAAACAGGGAAACCTTTGAGAAAGATGCTATGTTGATCTGATTAAGAAATCATAAAGGTCAATATTAAGGCATTGTGATAACCAGTTGCTAGTAGAAGTAATTGTTTGTAATCCTTTTAACCTTGCATTTGTTGTTTTTAGGTTTGAAGTCCTGAGTTTTCTCATGCTGTGTTATAATTCTGCTATTGTATATATGCCTGCCTCATCTTATCAATCTCTTTGTCGGATGGGTTCCAGGTGAGAAGAGTGATTATTACTAATCTTCATATTTATTTGACAGATATTTATTGAACACATTCTCTAAGCCAGGCACTCTTCTAACTTCTGGTAATACAGCAGTAAACAAAACTCAGGGAGCTTACATTCCTGTAGGAGTCCGTATCCTCATGAGGCTGTTTTTTTGTTGTTGCTTTTTTATGAGATAGGATTTCTCTC
This sequence comes from Theropithecus gelada, assembly GCF_003255815.1. Taxonomy (NCBI): domain Eukaryota; kingdom Metazoa; phylum Chordata; class Mammalia; order Primates; family Cercopithecidae; genus Theropithecus; species Theropithecus gelada. The sequence continues at coordinate 77,595,392 of NC_037680.1, read as the reverse complement.
TGTCACCCAGGCTGGAGTACAGTGGCTGAATCATAGCTCACTGTGCCCTCGGCCTCCTTGGCTCAAGGAATCCTCCCGCCTGGGCCTCCCAAGTAACTGGGACCACAGGTGTACACCATGACACTCAGCTAATTTTTGTAGAGACAGGGTCTTGCTATGTTGCCCAGGTTTGTTTTGAAGTTCTGGCCTCAAGCATTCTTGCCACATCAGCCTCCCAAAGTGCTGCGAGTACAGGTGTGAGCCACCATGCCTGGCCTTGTGCATTATGAAAATGTTTTCAGCATTAAAGAAATATTTTCTAGCTGAACATAGAGTTGTACCAAGACATCCAAATCTAAGGTTGTTTAGTGACGTATCTTATCATTCCCTGGTTGCCAGTTTTTGTAAGTCACTTTGAGATCTTTGAAAAAAATAGTGCTATATATATGGGAAAGTCTTAAGGAATGTGAACCTCTTCCCATTTCATAAATAACTGTCTCTGTGTTGGAGAAAGTGATTAGCAATAGTACCAATGATGTATGTGTCTCATTTGTATGTCGGGGGTGGATATTCTGTATCTCATGGATTATAATCTTTACTAAATCAGAATTTCTAATAATTTGGACAGACCTAGGCTGAAATCTTGTTCTGTCACCCAGGCTGGAGTGCAGTGGTGCCATATCAGCTTATTCAGTCTTTGCCTCTCAGGTTTAAGCGATCTTCTCACCTCAGTCTCCTGAGTAGCTGGGTCTACAGGTGCCCACCACTGTGCTGGGCTTTTTTTTTTTTTAAATAGAGACCGAGTTTCATGGTGTTGCATAGGCAGGTCACAAACTCCTAGGATTAAGTGATCTGCCTGCCCTGGCCTCCCAACATGCTAGGATTACAGGTGTGAGACACTGTACCTGGCCTTAAATTTCTACTGTGGAAAAAATATAGGCCAGGTGCAGTGGTTCACGCCTGTAATTCCATCATGTTGGGAGGCCAAGGCGGGCAGATCACCTGAGGTCAGGAGTTTGAGACCAGCCTGGCCAACATGGTGAAACCCTGTCTCTACTAAAAATACAAAAATTAGCTGGGCGTGGTAGTGCATGCCTATAATCCCAGCTACTTGGGAGGCTGAGGCATGTGGATGACTTGAACCTGGGAGGCAGGGTTGCAGTGATCCGAGATCGTGCCACTATACTACAGCCTGGGCGACAGAGTGAGAACTTGTCTCAAAAAAAAAAAAAAAAAAAAAAAAGAAAAAAATTTAAGTGATATAAATTAGTTTGGAGACAATGGATGTTTAGAGTCACAGAAGTTCAGTTATAGAAGGAATTCTGAATTCAGCCTTTCAAAATGATTTTTACTTGAGGATATCAATCCCCCAAAAAGGTTAAATGTTGTGTTCATTTTCTATTACTGCGTAATAAATTGCCACAAATTGAGCAGGTTAAAACATCACACATTTATTATTTCACAGCTTTTGTGGGTCAGGAATCCAGATGGCTTAGCTGGGGTACTCTGCTTAGCGTCTTACAAGGCGGCAGTTAAGATGTTAGCTGGAGTTGCAGTCTTATCTGAGGCTCAAAAGTTTTGTTGGCAGAATTGAGTTCCTGTGGCTGTAGGACTGAGGGCTTCAGTTTTTTGTGGCTGTGTGCTGGAGGCCATCCTTTGCTCCTTGCCACATTGGCCTCCCAACACAGGCAGCCTACAACATGGCAGCTTACTTCTTCAACATAGGAGGAGTGAGACTCCAGCAAGACCTGTTACCTTATGTAACGTACTCATGTACACATAATCATGGAATCCCATCACCTTTGCCTTATTCTATTGGTTAGAAGCAAGCTGTAGATCCTACCCTTGCTGAAGGGGAAGGGCATGACACAGTGTGAATACCAGAAAGATCATAGGGATCATGGCTGTCCAAGAGTCTGTCCACCACAAGTGCTTTGCTCAAGGTGACATGCTATTGTGTTACTGGGAAGAGATCCTGCTTAAACAAAACTTACTAATTTTTCCCATCTAAATTAGCTGTTACTTTGATTTTACAGATTACTTAAAAATATTTGTTTCTCTTAACTGTAATAACGTGATTAATGTCTAACAAAATTCTTGTCTCTAATTTAGATGCTGCTTAAGCACTTACTGCCTATCTGCAGATAAATTTATTTATAATTCATTACTTGAGGTTCATTAAAAGAAAACTGCCTGCTCTCTCATTGACAACATTATTGTGGCCTTCAATAGAATTTCTTTTTTCTTTTTTTTTTTTTTTTGAGATAGAGTCTTCCTCTGTCACCCAGGCTAGAGTGCAGTGGCACAATCATTATACATAGCTCACTGCAGCCTCGAACTCGTAGGCTCAAGCAGTCCTTCCACCTCAGTCTCTTTAGTAGCTATGACTATAGGGATGTGCCACCATATTTGGCTAATTTTTAAATTTGTTATAGAGATGGGGTCTCACTGTGTTGTCCAAGCTGGTCTTGAACTCCTGGCCTCAAGTGATCTTCCTACCTTGGTCTCCCAAAGTACTGGAATTATAGGCATGAGTCACCACACTCAGCCTAATAGAATTTCTTAATAACAAAGATGATGGCGGAGTTTAGTGGTCCTCAAACTTTTGTTCTTTTGTTCATATATCCTCTACAGAATTTTGAAAAACTATGTACTCCTTGTACGTTGTTGACATTAAAGGTTTTTCATCCTATCTTAAGTAGGTAGAAATATAATTTCTAGGCCAGGCGCAGTGGCTCATGTCTGTAATTCCAGCACTTCAGGAGGCTGAGGTGGGCAGATCACCTGAGGTCACGAGTTTGAGACCATCCTGGCCAACATAATGAAACCCTGTCTCTACTAAAACTACAAAAATTAGCCGGGAGTGGTGGCACATGCCTGTAGTCCCAGCTACTTGGGAGGCTGAGGCAGGTGAATCGCTTGAACCTGGGAGGCAGAGCTTGCAGTGAGCCGAGATCAGGCCACTGTACTCCAGCCTGGGCGGCAGAGCGAGACTCCATCTCAAAAAAAAAAGGAAAAAGGAAATGATATAATTTCTAGTATGTAAGTATCGACATAATTAAAAAAATAACTGTTGGGTCACTGTTTTAAATGTATGTAATGTAAATACCATAATGATGTGATACCATCATCCATTTGAGGAATAAATGAAGAAACTTTTCTTTAATGGTCTAATATTACATTTATTCCTTTTTCTCCTTGAAATTAAAGGAGAAATTTCCATTCCCCTTTCGCCACATAGTTTTATCTTAATATAATGCTATTTTTATTTTATTTTATTTTTTATTTTTATTTTTTTGAGATGGTGTCTTGCTCTGTTGCCCAGGCTGCAGTGAAGTGGCGCGATCTTGGCTCATTGCAAGCTCCACCTCCCAGGTTCACGCCATTCTCCTGCCTCAGCCTCCTGAGTAGCTGGGACTACAGGTGCCTGCCACCATGCCCGGCTAATTTTTTAAAAATATTTTTAGTAGAGATGGGGTTTCACCGTGTTAGCCAGGATGGTCTCGATCTCCTGACCTCGTGATCCACCTGGCTCGGCCTCCCAAAGTGCAGGGATTATAGGCATGAGCCACCGCGCCTGGCCATATAATGCTGTTTTTAAATAGCAAGTCTTTTATTGTATATCTCTGCTACAAAAAATATATAAACAGAATTTTAAAAAAAATTTCCCAAGACCATAAGGCACTAAACACTAAAAAATGTCTTCTGGATTTACTATTACAATTATTTTACTAAATTAATTGATTAACTAATGTAGTATATTACAACTGTTGATCATTATCAAGCATAACTTTTTTTGGAAGCATCACTTAATGAGATGGAATGGATGTTAGGGAGTTGTTTATAGTTCTTTGTTTAAAAATGGCCTCACAGACAACAGTATTTTGAAATGTCCTTTTGTTTTGAGATTTCTATACTTCCCATTAATTCACCCTGATACAATTTGGGTTGAGTGAAAGTTAGACATTTGTGTGTGTATGTGTGTGAAGAGAAGGAAGGATGATTGTGAGATGGTTAGCTATTTTAGAAAAGTTGCTTTTATGTGCAGTCCACTAGAATGAGTGCTTTATGAGAGCACAGATTTCATTTTTATTTTTTATCTTTCACCTGTTCACAACTGTATGCCTAGGCCCAGAACAATGACTGGTACATAACAGGCACTCAATAAATACTTGAGGAATGAATAAATTGAATAAATGAACTTAGGAAAACAAAAACTATTTTATTTAAGGAATCTGGAAATCACATGTTAAATAGTGTATTTTCCTAGGGTTTGTGTGAGTGGGTTTCCACGGCAACATGAAAAACATTGGAAAGAACTCTGTGGTCGAATAGTATTGGATCCTGAATTTATGGTGCAGCTTCTCACAGGGGTGTATTATGCCATGTAAGTAGGTGGAATATAAAATTGTATGAATTCTTCCTAATGTTTAGAAACTTTGAAAATTTCTCTTTCTTCCTTATCAGACACAGTACTGAATCTTTTGTTCCATGATGGGCTTATCTTCTTTTTCTAATATGGTTTCCTTTTAGTACTTTTAAAATAGCCAAAATATAACATAACTAGTCATTAAAATTGGAGTCTAGAAATTGTCAGATTTTCTGTATGGAAGACTATCTCTACATAGTTCATAACCCAGGTTTTCATGAATGCATTAAATAGATTAAATATCAGCATGTAATAAAAACCAATTTATGTGAAGAAACATTTGTAAACATAGTATTTAAAATCTGTTTTGTTTTTATAACCAAAAGTGGGATAGTTCACAAATGAAATGACATAACACTTGGTATGAAAGTTTTGCTTCACAACCAAAATAGCAGGATTTGGAACAATTTAAAAAGTTGTGCTGAAGATTAGATATTTGCTCAGGAGAGTAAATGATCTTCTTCTTCATAGGTATAATGGACAGTGGGACCTTGGCCAGGAAGTTCTTGATGATATCATTTATAGAGCCCAGCTAGAGCTTTTTTCTCAACCACTATTGGTAAGTTATTATCTTTACTCTTTATTAAATATACTTGTACCTAAAAAAGGTACTAGGTTAAAAAAGTAAGACAATCCAAATAATTAGGGGAAAAATTTTATTCCATGATAACAGTTGGTTAACTGTTAGAGAGAAAACAAAATAGGTTTAGGCCCTTTCCGCCTTCCAGTACCAAAATAAAGTTCAGATAAAGTGAATAATTAAATGTTTTGAAATCCATTAAGAAAAGAGAGAAGAAAAGGTTCTAAATATTCAGATTTCTAGAGAAGGGATTACTTTCTAAGCATAAATGATAGGACAAGTCACTAAAATAAGTTTGATCCCCACCCTCCAGCCCCCACATAAACACTTGAATTCTAAGCCGTTAGGTTTTTGGGTTTTTTTTGTTTCTTGTTTTGTATTTTTTGTAGAGACAGGGTCTTTCTGTGTGGCCAAGGCTGGCCCCAGCCTCCCAGAGTGCTGGGATTAAAGATGTGTGACACCACACCCAGCCTATTCCATCAGTTTTTTTAAATTTATTTTTTATTTTTATTTTTATTTTGTTTTTGATATGAAGTCTGTCTCTGCCACCCAGACTGGAGTGCAGTGGCGCGATCTTGGCTTACTGCAACCTCTGCCTTATGGGTTCAAGTGATCCTTCCATCTCAGCCTCCCAAGTAGCTGGGATTGTAGGCACCACCATGCCCAGGTGATTTTTTTTTTTTTTTTTTTTTTTTTTTGAGACAGAGTCTCACTCTGTCACCTATGCTGGAGTGCATTTGCGCGATCTCAGCTCACTGCAACCTCTGCCTCCTGGGTTCAAGCAATTCTCCTATCTCAGCCTCCCGAGTAGCTGGGACTACAGGCGCGTGCCACCACACCTGGCTAACTTTTTATATTTTTAGTAGAGATAGGGTTTCACTGTATTAGCCAGGATAGTCTCAATCTCTTGACCTCGTGATCCACCCACCTTGGCCTCCCAAAGTGAATTTTTGTATTTTTAGTAGAGACAGAGTTTCACTGTGTTGGCCAGGCTGGTCTTGAAATCCTGATCTCAAGTGATCTGCCTGCCTTGGCCTCCCAGAATGCTGGGATTACAGGTGTGAGCCACCACGCCTGGCCTCCATCAGGTTTTTAAAAGAAAAATTAATATATGCAGGGCACAAACTGAGAAACATTTTCAGCAGTCATGATACGAATAAGCAAATTAATATTTCATTCTATGTAAAAAGATTTTGTACTCTCCCACAAAATAAACAAATCTCCAAATGGTAAGTGATCAATTGAAAAACAAATGTAAGGCTAGGTGCGGTGGCTCACACCTGTAATCACAGCACTTTGGGAGGCTGAGGCGGGTGGATCATCTGAGGCCACAAGTTCAAGACCAGCCTGGCCAGCGTGGCAAAACTCTGTCTCTACAAAAAAATACAAAATTTAAGGCCAGGCCCTGTGGCTCACACCTGTAATCCCAGCACTTTGGGGAGGCCAAGATGGATGGATCACGAGGTCAGCAGTTTAAGACCAGACTGTCCAAGATGGTAAAACCCCATCTCTACAAAAAATTAAAAACATTAGCTGGGCGTGATAGTGGGCGCCTGTAATCCCAGCTAATCGGGAGGCTGAGGCAGAGAATTGCTTAAACCTGGGAGGTGGAGGTTGCAGTGAGCCAAGATTGTGCCACTGCTCTCCAGCCTGGGCGACAGAGTGAGACCCCATGTGAAAAAAAAAACAAAAACAAAAACAACATTAGCTGGGTATGGTGGCACATGCCTGTAATTCCAGCTGCTTGGGAGGCTGAGGCATGAGAATTGCTTGAACCTGGGAGGCAGAGGTTACAATGGGCTGAGATCGTGCTGCTGCACTCTAGCCTGGGTGACAGAGCAATACCTTGTTTCAAAAACAAAAAACAACGAATGTAAATATCCAGTAGTGGAGTGAGGAAGGCATTCTTTATGTTACAGTGGTAGTGTGAAACAACTCTGAATATCCCCTGAAGAAGCAGTTTGGTAATGTGTGCTTATTTCTTTGGCCCTCTATCCCATGTCTAGCAATGTATTCCAGGAAACTAAACTTAAATTTAATACCAAAATTATAAATACCAAAGACAATGTATTATAAGCACCACATTGCAGTTTTATTTCTACTTGCAAAGGAATAAAAACAGTCTAAATGTCCCACAGCAGAAAATGATTTAAGTTATATAATATTTACTTGATGAGATTATATATATGAGGTTTTATATTAAAGGGAAGTGCTAGCTTGTATGAGGTAGAAAAACAGTATACAACTATTTTTTAGATCTAGACACGACAGAGGAAACATATAAAATGCTATAATAGTTGTCTAGGTGATTTGACTGTGAATTTTTATTCCTTTCCAATTTCCTAAGCTTTTCGTAGTATTTTGATAACAGTATTCTTAAAATACTATTTTCTACTTGCAGTATTGTAAGAATACAGCTTTTTATTTCACTGTTTCAAAAAATCACTATTATTTTTTGAGACAGGGTCTCACTCTGTCACTTACGCTGGAGTGCAGTGGTGTGATGACAGTTCACTGTAACCTCCACCTTCTGGGCTCAAGTGATCCTCCTGCCTCAGCCTCCTGAGTCGCTGGGACTACAGGTGCATACCGGCACACCTGGCAAATTTTTGTATTTTTTTGTGGAGACAAGGTCTCACCTTGTTGCCCAGGCTGGTCTCAAATTCCCAGACTCAAGTGATCTGCCTGCTTCAGCCTCTCAAAGTGGTGGGATTACAGGCATGAGCCACCATGCCTGGCTCAGCTTTTTAAAAGCCATTTTATTTATATCATTTTAAAAATATTTAAGCTAAATATAAATTTATCAAGGTAGCATTTGCAGTAATTCTCCATTTGAATTCCCATTTGTTTCCTAACCTTACCCTAAGAGTTATATTAAAACAAATGGATAAAAAGATTTAAAAATTACATCATCAGAGTAGTACCTTGAACTTATGAAACTCTTTAATAGTTGATCCTTTCAACAATCTTGTAAATTAAGTAGAGGTGGCATTTCCAAGGCAATACAGGTAAAGAGATTAGTAACTCTAGTTACAATATTCCTTTATTGTCCGTGGTCTCTGAGGGACACAATAATAATACCCTCTTTCCCTGTTCAAATCTAGAGCCATATGATAAACAGAAAAATAGTTGGTATATGGGGAACAAGTATTTTCATTACTGTTAAAAGCTAAATTGAAAGACTTTCCTCCACATCTAGACCCTGGAACAGCCCACTGGCAAGAATGTTTGAGTGAGATCAGGCACACCCATCCAGGCTGCTTAATTCCATGTGGGCTTGTCCAAGTGGAGAGGGAAGGAGCAAGACAATCCTTTAGCTCAAGATTTTTGCTAGATTAGTACAGCCCAGTTAGGAAACATGGATCAGTTAAATGGCAATTACCAGGTATGTCACTTTCCTCTTCAGGGAGCAGAAAATGGTAGGACAAAATGTCAGAAGTATTTAAGGAACATTTCTCCTCATGTAAACAGAAGAGCAGAGAACATCCTAATGTTTTATTAGAGATTAAATTTTGCATGTTATTTATCTGAAGAATCAGACAATTCTAAATTGTCTCATAATCAGAGTTTATATGTTAATTCTTTCTTTGGCATGCTTTTTCTCTTTGAAAGTCAACAATTTTAAGGCATCATTGGGGTATGTGACTCATATTTTAGAAATTCTCATTTGAAAAGCCTGCTTAAAAGAATACAGAACAAGAAAGATACATTTATTAAACATTATAATACAAATTTTAAATACATATTCAAAAGTTATGGACACATGTAGTATAAACAAAAACTGCATATTGATTGTAAACTTGTATAGACTTATATTATCATTTTAGGTTGCCAATGCCATGAAAAACTCATTACCATTTGATGCTCCTGATTCTACACAAGAAGGCCAGAAAGTCCTTAAAGTTGAAGTCACTCCAACAGTGCCGAGGATTTCTCGGACTGCAATTACAACAGCTTCAATCCGTCGTCATAGATGGAGAAGAGAAGGTGAGTACAAAATCCCCATAGTCCACACATGGAGTCAAGTAAATTTATCACTGTTTTTACAGACTGTCTTAGCACATGATATTAAAAGACCCTGTGTAAAGTAAATTTTTTTGTTTATCACTAGAAATGTGACTAAATGTCTAAAGTTATTTTAATATGTATTTATAAAATAGATGTTTAGATTGCTGTATGAAGATTAAAACAAAATAAGATGAGGTTAATTTTTGTCTTTTTTTGAACTAAATAAGAAAAATAGGAAAGAAGTTGCTTTAACCTTGTTACCATACTGGAAAAAAAAAGGTGCACGTATGAGCACTGTGGGAAAAACTATATAACTGGCCAAACTAACAGTATAATGCAAGCTATTCATAAAATGATTTATTCTTGATTTTGGATTTTTATCTTTGCCTTTCCTTTTTTTGTAAGTGCTGAATCCAGCAGTATTTCATACACATGGTACTTGAATAGTCAAGCTGTCTTGCCTAAGAGATATTGCCATTTTAATGATCCTGATTTTTCTGTCTTAATTCATTTGCAAACCTCACATTGTTCATCTGCTGCCTTATGTGTGTGCATGCTGTGCACACACATGTAACTATATAAATAGTGTTTGTGTTTATATCATATCCATATATACATTTTCTTATCTGCCTGGGTCAAAATGCTCAGAAAATAATAGAGCAGCATAAAAGCACTAAAATTTTATATGTTGAATCCCAGATGGCTTTGACTTCTCAAACGAGGCTGACTCAAGTATTCCTGGCTCCCCGATCCAACACGGCTCCACTGACCTAGGGATCAAACGTGTGCAAGAGGGGGAGGTGCTGGTGCGCAGGACCCCTGAGCATGGCTCACCCGAGCCCAACTCAGCAACAGCCACAACAGAGGGTAGGACAGAGATGAGGAGGCAGAAGTCAGTGAGGCAGTTGCTGGAGAAGGATCCTGGCTCTCTATCCCCAAGCAGAGCATCTTTCCATTCTAATGTGTGTTTCCAGTACCCCAGGGTGTATTAGCTTCTCCTTGCAAAGCACCCTCCCTCCTCATATGCATAGCACCGGGTCAGGTGCAATCTTTAGTTACCATTTGTGCTGGTCTGAAGTCTGCATCCTGTGTAATCAAGGAACAGCTTGGCATGGCTACTAACAAGGCAGGGTCCTGTCTCCAAAAGGTCTGCAAATGCTTGGAATTTTTTTTATTACTGAGCATGTTTATTCTAACATTAGGAAAGAAAAATGTACCCAGTGGACATGAGCCTTATTAATCAACATGAATTATTTTAATTATACAATAATTTATTCTTTAAAATTTTTGAAGAGAGTTTTAAAACATTAGCATATTATCTTTAAGATATTGAAGTGGAGCCAGCTGGTTTATGTGTAATTCTGTGGTGTTCAATGAAGAATTTCTTAGCTCTTTGACCAAGTACGCTGATGTTCATTGGCTTTATCATCTGTAGATTAAGTTGCTTAGGTCTAACTAGTAAACTACTGACACCTTCTATAAATGTGCTATCCTGATGCACAGTACATTTTACAATTTACTGTAAATAATGGTGGTATTAAATTCAATGGAATTAAAATGTATTATTATATTTAGAGGTCAGATATCCTAGTAGAGCCTTATTTCTATAATGTAAGTATCACAACATGGAGGGGTTTTTTAATACCCTTCCCTTGAACCCCCATCTGCAAAAGAGTGCTTCTCTTTGTTGGGAAAGTATTTACTTGCTGTTTTGCATGTAATGCCATAGGAATTAGCTTTGTAAAGGAGGGAACTGTAGCCAGTTTTTAAAAAGTTATTTAATGTATTGCTACTGTGGATCCTTTATACTTATTAAATCAAACAAGTAGCTTTAAATGAGGTTATATATTTTTACTTAAAGACCAAACATACATAAAGCAGTTAATTTCCACCATAGGGAACTCTCTTGCTCTTTGGTGCATTAGAAATTTGAGCATGCTCAGTAAGAATCTAAATCTACCCTCTGTTCCCTTGCCCATTTACCCAGATTGACCTTATTTCATTTAACAGTGTTGCATGTGCATGACCTAGGGACCCAAAAAAGTTGGTGCTGTTTGAGAGATCCTTTAAATGGCTCTGAAAGATGCAGCCTTCCCTTTATTCCCTGTATCTTATTACGTTATCCCTAGGAGTAAGTTTTATCTTGTATAAACATGTAACAATAAGAAGATGAATAGATGTGGAACCCAGAGTTGGCCTAAACTGAACATTTTTGAATGACTGAGCCACTTGATATTTATCTACTACTATTGCTAGAATATTGGAAGTATTTATGCTAAATATAGTACCATGTTAATCAACAGTTGCTCAAATTCCAGAAAGTGTAGGATTAGGTTGAAGCATTCCTTCAAATACATCAAGTCATACACTTTGAAACAAATGAACCAAAATAGTAGTTCCTTTTTAATATCCTATAAAATATTAAAATATCCTATTTTAATATCTATCACTGGTAAAATTGCAATTTGGGGGAGGGAGGAAGAAGGTGTAGCCACAAGGAAAGAGGAATGTTTCCTTATTTTACCTTTTAATCCAGATTGTTTGTAGTCTTATTTATTTATTTTTTTTAGGCAGGATCTCACTCACATCACCCAGGCAGGAGTACAGTGGCACAATCAAGGCTCACTGTAGCCTCAACTTCCTGGGCTCAAGTGATCTTCCCTCAGCCTCTGGAATAGCTAGTACTACAGGCACGCCACCACAGCCGGCTAGTTTTTTGTATTTTTAGTAGAGATGTGGTTTTGCCATGTTGCCTAGGCTGGTCTCAAACTCCTGGACTCAAGCAGTCTGCCCACCTCAGCCTCCCAGGGTGCTGAGATTACAGGCATGAGCCACCACCCCGGCCTATTTGTAGTTTTAAATCAATATTAACAGAAGCCAAATGTATAGGTAAAGTCAGCCATGAATAGAAATGTTCATTAAAAATCCATTTCATAGCTTCTTGGGGTTCAGTGTAAATACAAAAAGGAATAAAAAAAAAAAAAGAAAAAAAATCAATTTCAGATGTCTCCTCTTCGGACCAGATGTATTGTTATCACCTTTGGAGCAAATTACAAAGGAAAAATGTTTTGAGACACTGTTGCCTTTTTCTTTCTTGAGGGTTTTTTCTCGACCCCCAGATGGTCTCACTCTGTTGCCCAGGCTGGAGTGTAGTCGCACAGTCATAGCTCACTGTAACCTCAAACTCCTGGGCTCCAGCAAACCTCTGGCATCACCCTTCTCAGTAGCTAGGACAACAGGCATGTCACCATGCCCAGTTAATTTTTAAATTGTTTGTAGAGATGGGGTCTTGCTATGTTGTCCGGGCTAGTCTTGAACTCCCAGGCTCAAGCACTCCTCCCGTCTTGGCCTCCCAGGTGTGACGCACTGCACCCAGCCTCCTTAAGATTCGTAGCTCACTACCACCTCGAATTCCTGGACTTAAGTGATCCTCCCACCTCTGCCTCCTCAGTAGCTGGGACTATAGGTGGGTGCCATCACATCTGGCTAATTTTTTAACTCTCTGGAGATAGGATCTTGCTGTTTGCCCAGGCTGGTCTCAAACTCCTCAACTCAAAGGATCTGTTTTGGCTTCCCAAAATGTTGGGATTACAGGCATGAGCCACCATACCCCACCAAACAGAAGAAAGGAAATTACTAAAACCTATGAAAAGTTTTGGTAATTCTGAACTCTGCTGAAGCTTTTGGATTGACATAGATTATTGACTAGTTTTCTGCTATGATGGTTTTAAATAATTTTACAATTAAAATTGGGTTTATTACATGTTGAAATTGAAGAGACAATATAAGCCCATTACCTACTTTTCTCCTGATGTCGAGTACATTCTATTTGTGACTTTTAAAGCTGGAGTTAAGATTATTACTAAACTGGCCAGGCATGATGGCTCATGCCTATAATCCCAGCACTTTGGGAGGCCCAGGCAGGTGGATTGCTTGAGCCCAGGAGTTTGAGACCAGCCTGGGCAACATGGCAAAACCCCGTCTCTACAAAATATACAAAAATTAGCCAAGCATGGTGGCACATGCCTGTAGTCCCAGCTACTTGAGAGGCTGAGGTGGGAGGATCACTTGAGCCTGGGAGGTTGAGGCTACAGTGGGCTGTGATTGTGCCACTGCACTCCAGCCTGTGCAACAGAGTGAGACCTTGTCTCAAAAAATATAAAAATAAATAAACAAATGTTTTTAAAAATTATTACTAAACTGAAGACAATACCTGTGATTAAAGTATAATCAGTATTCCATTATATATACTAAGCATTTCTTAGTATATAAAATATCAATAGATTCTCTTGCATGATGGCTTTTATGTTACCATCTTTTTTATGGCCATATTGCTTGGACATCAGATCTGCATGTAGCAAGATTCAGAAGCTAGCACTAAGTCTCTCAGTCTCCTTTCCTAATAAATATACCTAATGATACATTTCTGTTCACTCCCAGTTTTATATCACTAATATCAATTCTGACCCAATAACTATCCTTTCTTGGGCATTTTGGAGTTCTTTATACTAATTGTAAGTAAATTACTAAAATGTATCATATGAATATAAAGTTTTTATTTTGAGGTATATTATAAAAGTACATTATATACAGTTCTTTTGAAGAGGTTGAGAGAAGTGGTGTCAGCTGCTACTGTTCTTAGTAAATGCATTTTCATATGGCTTTGCATGATGATTAAAGATTATTAAACTGCTGGATATAATAAGGTGCCTTTTGCTTTAAGGATAGCTTATTTCGTTCTTTAGAAGGAAGAAAATAATCCATATGAGTAAATGTAGCTAAGTAAATATTTTTCCAGGTACTATGTTAAATAAAAGATTGTGTTTAAATATTTTGTATATATTTTGCTTAGGTAACTTATATCTCTAATATTTGTTTAGATTCTTTCCTAACATTTTTACCTTACCTGTAATGTTGATATCTGTTTTGTAGATTCAGATTAAACTTTATGGCAGTCTGGAAAATGTATTTAATGAGGTAGCAAGCCAATATGAGTTCTTGAAAGAAGCAAATGTATTACTTTCTAAGAGAATGTTGATCATACTCTCAGTAAGAGAAGTGGCTTTCTGTAAACTGCAAGCTCAATATATTATATATTCTTCTCTTCCTCCCACAAAAACCCAAGATATGAATTCTGTTGTTCGCCGGGAGAGATGGCTCACGCCTGTAATCCCAGCACTTTGGGAGGCTGAAGTGGGCAGATCACTTGAGGTCAGGAGTTGGAGACCAGCCTGGCCAACATGGTGAAACCCCATCTCTACTAAAAATACAAAAATTAGCTGGGCATGGTGGTGCATGCCTGTAATCCCAGCTGCTAGGGAGGGTAAGGCAGGAGAATTACTTGAACCAGGGAGGCAGAGGTTGCAGTGAGCTGAAGATCTTGCCACTGTACTCCAGTCTGGGTGACGGAGTGAGACTCTGTCTCAAAAAAAAAAAAAAAAAAAAAAATTATTTTGTTAACTGCAGTTTCTGCATGAAATGAAATGTGATGGGACACTATGGTATTTTGTGATTATGACATCTCAATACTAAGAATCTAAAATATTACAGAAATAATTACATAAAATATTATCAAAACATACCATATAGAAAATATAAATCCTTCTTAAATACCCCTGCTGGTTCCCTACCACTGCTCTCTGATAATAATTTCTTCACATTAATTGATCAAAATATGGAAACCAGTGAGTAGAAAAGGCCATAAGACAAAATATGACTGTGAAGTTACAGAAGCAATATAGTTTTGAGTTATTTTAAAAAATTGCTAGTTCCATGTTAAAGGTTCTAAAGCCATATAGAAGCAGTTAACCAACCACTGAGTAAATATAAATTTTATTATAGTTAAAAAGAGTTTGGCCTGTAAGCATAAATGAGTTTTTGGTATAATTCTGGGTAACCGGAATTAGAAGAGGGTCTCTTGCACATCTTATGGTGGGTTAAAGAAGGTATGAGGGGCAAAGTTTTTTTTTTTTTTTCCAGTAGGTAGATACAGTCATTTCAGAAGAATGATAGAGTGCATTATAAAAATTTATGTTAACTGTTGTATTTTACCTAGTTGTTTTACCTGCCTAAATATTGACAATATACTAGATATGTTTGTGGATAGTTTTACAAAAACTGGACTAAATAAAGCTAAATTAACATGTTTGAGCATAGTAGAACTCTGTGTAGATTAAGATTTCCCCTAAATTATTTAGGGGAAGTGTTGATAGTAGGGCTATTGACAACCTATAGCAAGCATTACCCAAGAGATAAGGTCAGTATTGTTATTCACAGCTGCTTCTTACTTAATTTAGCTGTTGCTGAGTCTGTCTGATTTGTTTTCTTAGGTGCTGAGGGTGTAAATGGAGGAGAGGAGTCTGTAAACCTGAATGATGCAGATGAAGGATTTTCATCAGGGGCCTCCCTCAGCAGTCAGCCAATTGGGACCAAACCATCCTCCTCTTCTCAGAGGGGAAGCTTAAGGAAAGTAGCAACTGGGCGTTCAGCCAAGGATAAAGAAACAGCCTCTGCCATCAAATCCAGTGAGAGCCCTCGAGATTCAGTAGTTCGCAAGCAGTATGTACAGCAACCAACTGATCTTAGTGTAGATTCAGTTGAGCTGACACCAATGAAGAAACACCTGAGCCTGCCTGCTGGCCAGGTGGTGCCAAAAACCAATAGCTTAAGTTTAATCCGGACAGCCAGTGCTTCCTCAAGTAAATCATTTGACTATGTAAATGGCAGTCAAGCAAGTACCAGCATTGGGGTTGGCACTGAGGGAGGTACTAATTTAGCAGCTAACAATGCTAATCGATACTCAACTGTCAGTCTGCAGGAAGACCGGCTAGGTCAAGCTGGCGAAGGTAAAGAGCTTCTCAGCCCAGGAGCCCCCTTAACCAAGCAGTCTCGATCCCCAAGTTTCAATATGCAGCTAATATCCCAGGTGTAGTTTTGACATCCTCCCTCATCTTTCTGCTTACCTTTTAAACTGAACATTTCATTGTGCAAGAAGACACTTCATCCCACATTGTGAAAATATTGGTCACTGTTACCAGATTTCATTTAGTTTAGGTATCTTCATACTGTATTTTGTATCAAAACAGCAATAAGGTTTTCTTTATCCCTCTTTCCTACATCTACACGTATTCCTTGTAAATGTGTTTGTGAAGCAGTATAAAATGTTTGCCTTTTCCATGCCTTCCTTTCTCCTTGGGTGATGTGCAATCCATCGTAGGCTGATCGGTCCCATTTCAACACTGTGAGACTGAGGATACGTTAGAGGAAATGGTGTATATGATCCCTATGAAACGATTCTTTGGCTTTTGTTTAAAAACAAAACAAAACGGGTTTGTTCTCATAATCTAGAGAACTATGAAGATTACTGGATCATATTTTTTTCTCTTAACCAGGAGTGCCTCAGAGATTCTGCTATGACTTTGGACTTCTCTGAGTCTGTGCAATCATTTTCTGGAGAAGCATGGGGAAAGGTGGTAGACTGCTGCACTTTTTCATTAAAATGAGGGTAGCTCTTTCTCCACCCCCCATCTCGTTTATCCCGAAGACATAAATGTTCAATTACGGAGGCATTTAAATCAAGTTGTGACCACCTCCATTGGAGGACAGGGCTCTGAGTTGATTGTGTAATTGATAATGCACTTTCTCAATGGCTCTATAGTCATTATTAACATGTCTTCCCTCTTCCCCACAAGGACATATAAGGTCATTTCTGTCCTTCAAGTTTGGCCAACTAACAAATCAGATTCTGAGGGGCATGTTCTATTTCCCAGGAATGATTGACACTTTGGTGCTGGGGTTTTGTGGGGGGAGGGGTGGTTTTTGTTTAGCTTGTGTGGAGATTGTGTGTGTGAGAGGAGATTTTGATTCTTCTTTTTTTTCTTTTCCTTTGTGAGCTGATGGCTGAAGTATAACAGTACATCTTCAGGTAAAGAGAGGGATTTCTCAATCTACTTTCTGTTATGTCAGACTATAAGAGAAACCCTTTCAGCTGCTTTCTAGATGTACCTAAATTCAGTCAGGTATTTTGGATTAAGAAACCTAAAGTCCTGATACATTACATACTCCAAGGAAATATATCAGGGACAGACAATTGGCTGAAAACACTGATACTTCAATGTGACACATTTTTATAGAACATTTCTACCAGGGGGTACTGACCTTGATTTCTCCTATAAGGACCACACTGCCTTTGTGTTTAATGTAATGCAATTTGTGTACCTTCTAATCATATATCTGCAGTTTCTCATTTTTATAAAACTTTGAAATCATGCCAGTAAGCTAGATGTTGAATGTATGTAAGTAGCATTTGGTAACTGCTAAGAGGTCACAAAAACATTATTGGTAAAAAAAATTTTCTTAGTTCTGATCTGGTTGGATAAGATTTTATCATAACCTCTTCTGGGTCTCAGGCTCTGATGTTTGAAAAAGAAGGGAATATATTGGGTTTTAAAAAATCAGTGTATTGTGACTTAAACTGTTATAAGTTATCCTTCCACAGAATACATCAGAGCTATTAGTGCTTTGTACATTTAGATGTTTTTACTTGATTATTGTTTAAAAAAAAATACTGAATTTATAGAAAGCAAGTATTCTCCTAATTAACAAAAGTTAAAATTTCCCTACCATTAAAATTACAATAGATTTTGATAAATAACAGAAAAAAATGGTTTTTTTTTTTCACACCTAGCAATGCTCCCGTTTTTATTGTAAGAACTTTCTTTTCTCCCTAAGAGACTTTCTGTTAGACTCTTTATATATGAGATGCTTGTTTGAATTTGGTAGTCTGTAACATTTTCCAGCTCATGTGAAAATGGAAAACTAGAACCTGAACTAGTATCTACAACATTGCCAAAGTCCGGGGTAAAGCTAAAAGTTGATAAATAGACAATTTATTGATTTATGTGTGTCTGTGTGTGTGTGTGTGTGTGTATATATATGGTGTGTATATGTATATATCACAAAGTTGTATTTTAAATATCCTTTCTTTTAATTTAAGGGATGTCAAATAAATGAAAGGAGTTTAAAAATAGCCAAAATAAATAAGCTGTAAAGGTCTATAACATACTAAAAAAGGCAGTTTCAGATATGTAAGGAAAGGAGCATTATACTCACCTAGAAAGTGAGATCTTGGCTATGGCTGGAGGTCAGTCACTTTATGGCATAAATTATGGTTTTATTTGAGAGGTACAAAGACTGTTTTCAATTCAAATTGTGCATTTATTGGCATCTAAATCTAGCATGATTTTACTTAAAGCACAAAAGAAATACCACACAATACCAAATTACAGCAAAAGTTACAATAAATACAACAAAATTTTCCTTTGGCTAGAAATCTTATAACTGAAAAATTGGTTTTAAAAAATGTTCATCATGGCCGGGCACGGTGGCTCACACCTGTAATCCCAGCACTCTGGGAGGCTGAGGTGGGCGAATCACAAGGTCAGGAGTTCGAGACCAGCCTGGCGAAACCCTGTCTCTACTAAAAATACAAAAAATGAGCGGGGCATGGTGGCAGGCGCCTATAATACCAGCTACTCGGGAGGCTGAGGCAGGAGAATCGCTTGAACCCGGGAGATGGAGGTTGCAGTGAGCTGAAAACGCGACACTGCATTTCAGCCTGGGTGACAGTGCAAGACTCCGTCTCCAAAAAAAAAAAAAAAGTTCATCTTAGAGGATTTTATTTATCTGTATATATATACATATATGCTTGTATGTATACATACACACATTAACATTTTATGACCCTGTAACATTTGTTTTCTATTCTTTTAGGTGATGTGAGTTGACCTCAGTGAAGAAACATTTCATTTAGTCTAAACCTTGCATTCAGGGTCTTACAACAGATTTCTTGTGCAAGAATTATTATTAGTTAAAATGGAAGGCGTTAGTTTAACAAACTGAGAGTCAGATTTTCTAACTTTTTAACTATGCATTTTAACATGCATTATTTTTGGCATTTAATTTAAAATAGTTTGTTTCAGATATACAACAGCTGTTACAGATATATGCCAGCAATATTTATACTTTTTTAACAAGCTTTTGTTGTATATTTTCTAATTTCTATAAGTCTAACCATCTATGAAAAAGATATTTAGGGAGAAAATACTTGTTTTCTGTAATAAAACAAATAGGTTGGTGCCATATATGCCAAGTTGGATAAAAGAATACAAAGAAATAGCTGAAGGCTTGGGAGCTCTGCTCTGACATTAATTACTGGAAAGCAAACTAAAATGCAAAGTGAATAGTTAACTCAGAAGATTTGATTTTTTGAGACAGGGTCTCACTCTGTCCTCCAGGCTGGAGTGCAGTGGCACTATCACGGCTCACTGCAGCCTCGACCTCCCTGGGCTCAGGTGATCCTCCCACCTCAGCCTCTGGAGTAGCTGGAACTCCAGACATGCCCCACCATGCCTGGCTAATTTTTGTATTTTTAGTAGAGACGAGGTTTTGCCATGTTGCCCAGGCTGGTCTTGAACTCCTGGGTTTAAGAGATCCACCCACCTGGCATCCCAGAAGTGCTAGGATTACAGACATAACTACCACACCTGGCTTGAAGACTTTTAAATGTGAAAATATTTTAAGAAGCTAAGGGGAAAATTGTTATTTTAAAATCCTGATCCCCTTACCTTTACCCCTTACCATTCCCATTCCTTTCCAATTCACTTTTCTTTGTCTGCTTATGATAGAATCAGAACTGTGCTAAGAAACCCTAGGGATAATCTAGCTAGTCTCCCACTCCCTCACCCCAACATTCATCCTCAAGAAACGGAAGCTCAGAGGTTGTGGTATGATCAAGGTCATATAACTAAAGCAGAGCCAGAATCAAACGCAGTCTCCCATGGGTTTGGGGAGGCAGTGGGTTGTTAACTCCATTTTTGCAGTTTCTTTATAGTTCTGGTCTAGTAGTTGGTGAATACAGCACATTAAGAAAAGTGTTAAATCCAAATGTACAGTAATCTAGATGGGGAAGTGTTGGAAATGTTAAGTATATCTACAGATGTAAGGATCAACACATTATTCTAATTTATGCATATTTTCTGCCACATAACAGTTGTATGCTGCCATTTTATAGTTGAATACATTTGTTGGGATTTATTTAAATGTAAAATAAACCCAATGAAACGGCTTTGATCAGTGTTTTCTAGTTATTTTAAAGTAATTTTTGAGTCAGCCAGCTTTCAGTCACCAGTGTGGCAAGTTAATTATATTGCACAATAGAGTATTGCAAAGTAAAGATTAAATAAATTTGATTCCATTAATTTTTAATGTAGAAAGAGACTGAATCTTACTTATGCTTAGAGCAAATGCAAGCAATATTTCCTTATATGATTGAAAAAGGTTTTATAGTGTGAAGCTTATGATTCCATAATGGAACAGTGACCATGATGTCATTTAAAGTGTGTATATACCGTATAAAATGTCTTAAATGCAGTAGTCTCAGCTATATAAGCTCAGTATTTCCAGTCTGTATTCTCAAATTCCACGTAGTAGCTTTAAATTAATTAAAATTGTTTATTAGACACTGGAATACTGAGGATAACTTCAGATTGTTTTGTTTGCACTACTTTTGTGAATATTTTAATGAAATGGAGTCAATTTTTTAGTACTTCAGTTGTTGACAATCAGTTGTCTCGTTTAAATCTCTGCATGTTCATTTGTAAATAAAAAATGTAGTACCTGTCTTTAGGGGTAGTCCCCTATTTATTACAAACACTGGCAAGGAATATCTCTCCATTTCTGACCTTGGATTACAAAGTATGTTTTGGGTTTTTCTTTTTTAATCAGTATTTCAGTTACATATTTGTTTTCAGCTTTAAAAAGTTTAACAGGTCATGCCAATGATCAGAAAATCTGTAAGATTTTAGAGCAATTTTTCTACGTACAGCTATGTTAAACAGTCTGAACATGAGACTTTTTATCTTTCAAGTTGAATGATTATTGTCATCGTTTTACCACTAAGTTGGTTGAGACACTTACTTGTAATACTTTAATTTTTTTAAAGTGTTTTTAGAAACAAGTTGTTTGAAAACTAATTAGAAATTAGAATATTTGCCTGGTTATGAGAAGATGGAATGCAGTGTAAAACTGTTAACAATGCTAATAAAATTATGAGTCATCACATTGGTACAGTTTTCCATGCCAAGGTGGTCATATTGATAATGTAAGACAAATTTTAGTATTACTTGCATTATGTGTACCTAATAGGTATATCATACTGGTACTGAGCATATATAGAATATTCATGGAGGAGTCATCACCACCCAACCTCCTTGCCCATGTAGGCATATTTCTTCTGAACTTGACCACACAAGTACAACATTTTGGTAATTTCAGTCTTTTCAGTATTTTTGTAATCTTAGCCATAGTCCTATGAGAAATATATGTAAGAGTAAACAATTCAGGATAGAAATTGGCAGAAAGCTGGGAATGATGTGAAATAACTGGCAGCATAGTACAGAAATGTAGGGTATATGTTTTGCTTCTGGATTTTTAGAAATTGTGTTAATCATGTTTACAAATTAAGGCATATTCAGATGTCTGCTATTATGTTTAATATTGATTTTATAAAAAATAGAATTAGGTGTAGCTTAAAGTATAAATGAGTCTCTTTAAAAATGTGTATCTGGAAGTAGGTCTAATAAAGAAATCCTTTTATTTTCAAAGAAATGAACTTAATTGGACAACTCATCCCCAATTACAGAATTCATACCAATATGGTTTGCTGT
Organism: Theropithecus gelada; assembly: GCF_003255815.1. Taxonomy (NCBI): domain Eukaryota; kingdom Metazoa; phylum Chordata; class Mammalia; order Primates; family Cercopithecidae; genus Theropithecus; species Theropithecus gelada. Next base: position 77,573,671 of record NC_037680.1, on the reverse strand, counting down.
ATTTGAGTATAAACAGCTCAGTGTTAATTACATCAAAGGAAGTTCTTTACATCTTCATTGATTACAAAATTTACCAAAGAAAATGTATCTACCAAATATAATTTTTTAAAGTACTTGTTAAGGAATGAAGCCTCTTTAACATATAAAGTATCTTAAAAATATTCTCTGACCTGGAAAATAGATTTACAGTAGCTATAAGATTCCATTTTAGGTTTTCTTATGTCAATAAATGTCAATATTTCACACTTCCAGCAAAAATACTCGTTAAAGACTAAGTCGAAACATTATTCCTCATAGCACAGTTTCTTGTCTCCTTAAATTAAGAATCCTACTCATCAGGATTGAATAAAAAGGGGGAAACTCCTAAAATTGGGATATTGTGTAATATTGTGGGTCATTTAAGTAAAATTTAGGGGGACATTATGGAAATGTACCTATTTTAAAGGGCAGTGGCAATTATTGTAAGTATAATACTGGTTAAACTGGTAAAATTTGTTAAATATGTCCATGATCATTCTGAGTGTTTTTTTCTTTGCAGAAAAACAGGATTGGATTAAGAAAAGCTAAAACACTCATTTTTTAAAATGTATAGCCCAATAAGAACTAAATAATTTATTTCAAAAGTTAAATAATTTTTTTTTGGAAATCATGAAATGTATTTGCATATTAATATTCCAAACAGGTTTTATGTATTGTTTTTTATAGCAGGGAGTAGTTAAAAAGTAATGAATATACTGATTAGCTGTCTTGGAAAGAGAGCATTGGCTTTCTAACAATCACTGATACAGGTCTGGGTTTGGCGGTAGGGCGGGGGGTTTGTTTGTAAGTTTTATCATCCATACTGAATAGAGAGAGATGCTCCATGTTTAAAAATATTTGTAATAAGTTCATCTACTTGACATTGAATCTTTTTTATTCTTATTCTAAAATTATTCTGGCCTTACATTCAGTTTAACTGGTTAAGTGAAACAGTTTTTAGTGTGCAAAAATTATTTTCCCACTGGTTTTCTTGTGATAATTTGGGTCTCCTGAGCTATAATTTCTGAAGGATTTTTACTACTTTGGCATTATGTAATCTGATCTCTTTCACACTGGACAAGTAAATAAGAAATATCTCACTTTCATATGTTTGCTTCATAAAAGGATATGGAATGTACACATCAGCCTTTTTTTTTTTTTTTTTTTTTTTTTAACCAGCATCAACCTATACCTTGGTATAAACTTCCCAAGTATTTAGAGAATAGTGCTGGTGAAAATTTAAATAGAATAGGCATATAGAAATTACAACTTGTACTGAGTGATGTCCTTTCAACCTAGGACTAGTGACAACCTTCATTTTTTCAGGGCTGAAGAAAAAACCGTGAATTTAAGATCATATTTATTGGTGCATGTAAGCCATTATCCTGTCTTACTGAACCGATTAATGCTGTTGATGTTGAAATGTGAAATGTAGTCATTGTTGACCTTGTAAATATCTGCCAGAGATGAAAAAATATTTTAAGTTATTGTAAATAAAGATGTATAAAATTCAGTATCAGTCTGCAATGCAGAAACATATCTTAGATGTTAAAATACTGTGTTTGAGAGATGTGTAATTTACCCTTAGATGTATCTAGTTACATTAAGAGTGTAAATTTTTTTGTACAGTATAAAAATACAGCTCTATTTGGCTTTTACCTGGATTTCCCTGAGTTGATTTTATGTTACCTAAATGTTATACCTTAAAAGGGTCTTTTCATATTTTTTCAAAGTGTACCATTTTAATTATGTATATCTGAACCCTTATATCATACCCTACAACATTAAGGCAGTATATAAAATTATATATAACACCACAAAATGAGAAACAAGACAAAGGCAGGTGTGAAATTAATGCATAAAACATGTGCCATATATTTCTGTAGTTAATTGTAGGGGTACAGATTTAGCACTGAACGTTAAAGCAGCCAAATGTAAAGACAGAAGTAAGATTAATTACATAATTTCAGATATCCTTAAGATTCAACAAGTTTCTCAGGTGAAGCACAACTATTTCTAATGTTAAAATATTTTCTTTCCTGGGTCCTTGTAAAGAGGAACCAACATTATTACGATACAATTAACAATACAATTTATGAAGGTGCTTGTTTCTTCACACCCTTATTTGCAGTTAGTTCTCTCATCATTAAACTTTTTGGCCTTTCCCACATTGTCTTTCCTAAAGATACTTTAGCCTTTGCTTGGAACATGGGTTTAATCAAGGGTTAAGCCCTAGGCCCTTTGTCCTTTCCCTTTCTTTACATGCATTTTCTGGGAAAATCTCTTCTGTGCCTTTTTGCTTTATGATTGTTATTCCTTGCTGAGTGAAAGCTTTATTCTCCATTTTATTTCAGATTCAAGCAAACAAAGTACATTATCTTTTTGATATTTATTATCCCTTAATCCAAAGATTGTCAGATCCAGAACCAAGACTGTGTTTTTCTCTTTGACTCTGGATCTGCATTAGTAAGGATGAGATTCACAAACTGACAGTTACAATTTTTTCCCTTTATTAGAAATGTAATGGTTGTTCATTTACAAAATACAGAAAAAGGGCCGGGTGTGGTGGCTCACGCCTGTAATCCCAACACTTTGGGAGGCCGAGGTGGGTGGATCACCTGAGGTCAGGAGTTCGAAATCAGCCTGGCCAACATGGTGAAACCCCGTCTCTACTAAAAGTACAAAAATTAGCCAGGCAGGGTGGTAGGCACCTGTAATCGCAGCTACTAGGAAAGTTGAGGCAGGAGAATCACTTGAACCTGGGGGTGAAGGTTGCAGTGAGCCAAGATCGCGCCATTCCATCTCAAAAACAAAAGAAAATACAGAAAAAGTACAACGGGAAAAGTAATATTTTCCTTTAAGGTATTGTAATATAATTGTGATATTAATAGAATAGTGGCACTTTATATACGCGCACACACACACACACTATCCCTACACATACAACTCTTGTCCAGGTAAGTCATAGTGTTTTATGGTACAAAGATTCTTCCCATGTGAATTAAACAGTAACTAACATTATTGGGTGCTCAGGATGTGCCAGGCACTATTCTAAACACTTTAAAGAAAATGCAGTAATTCATTTAATACTCAATACAACAGCATTAGATAAGTACTATTCTTCTTTTATGAAAAAAGTAAAGTACAGCTGTCCAAAGTCACAGAGCTAGTAAGTGGAAGAGCTAACACTGAACACAGACACTCAGGCAAATGTACTTGTGAACTTAAACATCGTGATATACTGCTTAATTGCATTGACTGTTCTCAACTATTACTACACTTGCCAAAACACCTACCCCAGAAAGCCAGTCCCTCTGTGAGGGATGGGAAGAAAGGGAGGGGTTGGAGCTCAACAGAGCTAGATTGCTAATAGGCAAACTGAATCCATGAAAGAAGCCCTAACATCCTAAGTATCCATAGTTATAAGTTAACTTCTTTCCTATGTATATACAATGGTTCTTGTGTACCATCCTGAGGGAAAATGAGAAAATAGTCTTTTTGTGGTTCACGTAAGGAAGCTCAGTTGAGAAAAGCTATTTTACAGCATAATAAAGCAGAAGAGACTGCCAAAATATAAAACTTAAAAATATATGTTTTTAAGTTTTTTCTATGACCCTTCCCATCCACACAAAAAAACTGCCAGGTAGCATGGGAGGAAAACAGAACTTTGTTAGGCTGGTGACTATGTTATGATTTAATGTTAAATTTTTAAGTACATGAGAGAGGGGAGAAGAATAGTCTTTTGTGTTTAGGATACGTAAAGGTCTTTATCTGGCCCTGGGTGATAATCCAAATGCGATAGATATAATCTGTGATAATAGGCTGGGCGCAGTGGTTCATGTCTGTAATCCCAGCACTTTGGGAGGCCAAGGCGGGCAGATCATCTGAAGTCAGGAGTTTGAGACCAGCCTGGGCAATATGGCGAAACCCTGTCTCTACTAAAATTAGCTGGGTGTGGTATTGCACCCTTGTGATCCTACCTATGCTGAGGCACGAGAATCGCTCGAACCTGGGAGGCGGAGGTTGCAGTGAGCCAAGATCGCACCATTGCACTCCAGCCTGGGTGACAGAGTGAGACCCTCTCTCAAAAAAAAAAAAAAAACTGAAACAATGCTAATAGTCTCAAAACAAAACATTCTTATCCTCTTATATTCAATAAGCTTTTTATTTTATTCTCTCCAATATTCAGTAGGGAATTCCCCAAACATACTCCCCAAACATAGGCTTTCTTCACTTCCTCCAAGTAAAATTACAGAATGTTAAGAAATCTATATATATTTCCTTTATTTACAAACGTTATATTGACTTTATACACACTGTAAAACTCAGAATTGTTTTTTGTGTTTTTTTTTTGAAACGGAGCCTCGCTCTGTTGCCCAGGCTGGAGTGCAGTGGCGCGATCTTGGCTCAATGCAAGCTCCGCCTTCCGGGTTCACGCTATTCTCCTGCCTCAGCCTCCCAAGTAGCTGGGACTACAGGTGCCCACCACCACGCCTGGCTAATTTTTTTTTTCCGTTTTTTAGTTGAGATGGGGTTTCACCGTGTTAGCCAGGATGGTCTCGATCTCCTGACCTCATGATCCGCCCGCCTCAGCCTCCTAAAGTGCTGGGATTACAGGCGTGAGCCACCGCGCCTGACCAACTCAGAATTGTTTTCAAAAACTAATTGCCCATTATTGTAATTACTCTGTGTCCTTTTTTTTTTTTTTTAGATACGGAATTTCACTCTTATTGCCCAGGCTGCAGTGCAATGGTGTGGTCTTGGCTCACTGCAACCTCTGCCTCCTGGGTTCAAGCAATGCTCCTGCCTCCACCTCCCAAGTAGTTGGGATTACAGGCACCCACCACCATGCCCAGCTAATTTTTATATTTTTAGTAGAGACGGGGTTTCACTATGTTGACCAGGTTGATCTCAAACTCCTGACCTTAGGTGATTCACACCCACCTCGGCCTCCCAAAGTGCTGTGATTACAGGTGTGAGCCACCACACCCAGCCATCTGTGTACTTTTTTTTTGAGACAGAGTCTTGCTCTGTCGCCCAGGCTGGAGTGCAGTGGTGCAATCTCGGCTCACTGCAAGCTCCACCTCCCGGGTTCATGCCATTCTCCTGCCTCAGCCTCCTGAGTAGCTGGGACTACAGGCACCCACCACCACACCTGGCTAATTTTTGTATTTTTAGTAGAGACGGGGTTTCACCGTGTTAGCCAGGATGGTCTCAATCTCCTGACTTCGTGATCCACCCCTCTCGGCCTCCCAAAGTGCTGGGATTACAGGCGTGAGCCACCGCGCCCGGCCCATCTGTGTACATTTTTAAGGATTACCATGTCAAATCTTTCACTACTTACTTGATGATGTCATCTCATGTGTCCTCACTGACTGCTTCACCATCCCTGGTACAAAAAAAAATATCTTGGAGGTTTTGGCTGCCATATTCTCTTTTATTCCTAGATACTCAGATATAATCACTTTTCCCGAGCATGACTGAAATCAAATTGACATATAAAAAAATTTCAGGGTAGAAGTTATTTGCTGAGGCATGTGTCACTGATACATTAGATCTATTGAACCTTTATCAAGTGTGTGTTTAACATACAGGATCTAGGCCACTGCATATCTCACAAAAATTTTTATTGCCAATTTTTAATTCTCTCTAGCTCACTGGTTCTCAGCCCTGGCTTCACATTAAAATCATCTGGCCGACTGGGCGCGGTGTCTCAAGCCTGTAATCCCTGCAGTTTGGGAGGCCGAGGTAGGTGATCACCTGAGGTGAAGAGTTTGAGACCAGCCTGGTCAACATGGTGAAACCCCATCTCTATTAAAAATACAAAAGAATTAGCTGGGTGTGGTGGTGGGCGCCTATAGTCCCAGCTACTCTGGAGGCTGAGGCAAGAGAATCACTTGAACCCAGGAGGCGGAGGCTGCAGTGAGCCGAGATCGCACCACTGCACTCCAGCCTGGGCAGAAGAGTGAAAGTCTGTCTCGAAAAAAATAAATAAAATCATCTGGGTAATTTTTTAAAACAATTCTGATGACCTGGCCCCACGCAGACTCTCAGGGAGTAGGATCTGGCATCACATAGTTTTCAAAGATCCCCAGCTAATTCTCATGTGCAATCAGGATTGAAAATTCTCTTTAATGCTATACCAATCTTTGGCATAGGTAAGCTTTCTCTCTTCCGTCCAGAACCTGACTCAATAATAAAATTTTCCTAGAGAAATACCTAGTATAGTAACTGACAATATAAGAAAGAAGTATTATTAACCCATTACATAAATATACCTCCACCCCAAAGAATAGATCCATCCCTATCAATGCTTTAGTCTGCCTTCTCTATTCCCTAACTCAGGCCACTGAACACTGTAGGTGTTAATACATCTTCATTGGCCCCTTGCACTTCTTGGCCTGTCCCCTTTCTCATTCCCTTTAGTTTCTATTCCACAGCTTCGGCACATAAAGTATCACTTTCTCAGCAGCCTCAACTCTTTTTCTATGAAATGGAGGCCATGATGCTAGAATGAATGTTCTTTATTTCCTATTTCCCACTACCACTTCAAAGTTCTGAACTATGTCTGCAACTATCCTTATCCCCTTGCTGCCTGTCTCAGATGAGAGATATCTCACATTTCTTATTTTTCTCAGTCCCTGCAGTTCTCATTTTCACCACTTGGCTTAAATCTATATACGGATGACCCTAGATCTGTATCTCTAGGCCTAGACCTCTTGAATGTTCGACTTTTAAATCCAACTGGCTGCTGGATAGCTGGATATCTCTTGGGCACTTCAAAGTTAAGATGCCTCAAACTAAACTCATCTACCTTTTTCCTCTATCAGTAATCTATCTCTCACATCACACCAATGAACTAACCCAGGCAACCAAGCCAGAAACCTGAGAATTATATCTCCTCTCTCCCTCACCTCTATTATCCAGTCCCCAAATCCTGCTGACTGCCCCCTTTTTTCTTCCAAATTAATCCTTCCCACCTTTACTACTAAAGCACAGACTCATATCCTCTTCATATCGACTGCTTCAATAGCCTCCTAACTAGACTCCTTGCCTGTAAATTTATCCTCCTTAGTGATGGATATTAAATGCTTATCAGTACCCTGGTTAAAATATCCAGTGGTTCCAATATAGGGGATGAATTCCATGTTATTTAGCCTGCATACAAGGCCCTGTGGCCTACTTCTACCCCATCTCCTATCATTCTTAAGTAACAACAAAGTCCTTTGTACTACCACACTCATTTGTACAATCACACCCTTTGTCCTTTGTACTACCACACCCAGTTTGTACTCTTACTGAAATGTCTTCTCTAGTACTTTCTCTTTTGCTTAAGTCTACTTGTCTTTTGAAATTGGATTGGCTGCTCCTCTGCTATCCCCCAACCCAACCCCTAGATTAAGCTAAATGGCCGTTGTCCTTGTAGTTCTCAGTACACCTTTTTGAATTTTTTTTTTTTTTTTTTGGTACAGATGGGGTCTCCCTATGTGCTCAGAGTGACCTCGAACTCCTGGGCTCCAATGATCCTCTCACCTCAGCCTCCCAAGGTGTTGGGACTACAGGTGTCAGCCACTGGGCCCAGCCTACACCCTTTTGTGTCGAAATTACCTGATTCTTTCTACTGAACTAAAATCTAAATTCCTTAAGGGTAAGGGCCATACCTGGGCATTATGCCCCTGGTAGAGTTAGGGGCTCAAAAATTTTATTAAGTAAACTATTTAAAGACCCAGGGAGAAAATGGATTTTTTCAAGGAGCAATAGCATCAATATAATGCTTTTCACAATACTGGCAAAGACAAAAGTTAACTGAGTTTCCCAAACTTAGGGACCAATATAAATGTATCTTAAGTTGTTCATAAGACCTGCTTGGTTCTGGTTGCTTAATCTAGATCTCTCACTGATACCTATACAGCTATTTAGGTTATATTTCCATTTGGAAGATATGAACTGAGATCATATTCTTGAATTTGATCAAGTAAAATATGGTTTGGGTAAAAAACCTTGTTTGAACATAAAAATGAACTTAAAAAAAGATTTCATTTTTTAACTCAGTCATCTTGAAGAAGAATATAAAGATTCTGATTTTCTTCAGTGTGCTGACAGATGAGATCACTGGTGAAGAAAAAATATAAGCTGATACCATCTTGATTCTGCAGTCTATTTAAAAATTAAAACTTTAAGAATTATTTTCTCCTTAAAGAATCTAAATTTGATGACTCACATTCCTTTTTACATTCCTTTTTTAATAGATATAAAACGTCAAGAGTTTATTACAATTTTGAGTAAATTCTCTTCTGGGTTCTACATAGAATGTTTGCTCCTACTTTATTTTTTTCTTTTTCAGAGCTGAGACTTTATCCCAAAGTTTGGTAACGCTAAAATTGATCAGAAGCTCAGCGTGCAGGGACAGGGCTTATCAACTAGTAGGTGTCAGTGTAGGTCTATATTGATAAACTGGCTTTTTCAGTTGGGGCCTCCTGTCTTTTCTGATTAGCTTGCCTGAAAAAGTCTTTAAATTTAATGCTCAGGGGATATATGACTCATTGCCAGCGTTCTGGGAGCCAAGTAAGACAAGGTCCTAAGCTTGTCCTCCCCATTTCAGTATGACCTCATTTCTACTCTCAGTTGTGCCTAGTGGTAGAGTCTAGATCCTGTCGGTTCACCTTGTAATCTCCTGGTCCTCCACAAAGTATGACAGGAGATCTAGCATCTAACTGTTTCAAGACTTCCAACCGATCTTCCAGTCTCAGCTTCATACTCCTTTTTTTTTTTTTCCCCCAACCAATCCTCCAGTCTCAGCTTCATGCTTTTTTTTTTTTTGAGACAGAGTTTCGCTCTAGTTGCCCAGGCTGGAGTGCAATGGCACGATCTCGGCTCACTGCAACCTCTGCCTCCCAGGTTCAAGCGATTCTCCTGCCTCAGCCTCCCAAGTAACTGAGATTACAGGCATGCACCACCACACCTGGCTAATTTTCTATTTTTAGTAGAAACGGAGTTTCACCACGTTGGTCAGGTTGGTCTTGCACTCCTGACCTCAAGTGATCCACCTGCCTTGGCCTCCTAAAGTGCTGGGATTACAGGCATGAGCCACTGAACCAGACCCATGCTGTTGAGACTACCACCTGCAGTTCTGTGACACGAATAGGCTTATTACTGGTTTCCCCCTCTGCAGGCCTGGATTCCAGCTAACCAACTTACGTTAACCTGTTTTTCTAGTTTGTTAATTTTATGTTTATACTTCAATAAAAAATTCTGATTGTTATTTTAGTGGTATTTAGAAGGTCTTCACCCTGTTTCATAGATTAGAGATTTTTTAAAGCCAGTCCCTAAATTTCAAACTATTACCCAATTAACTGCTTGTGCCTCTACCCCTTACAATATTGAGCTTCTATTTCCCCCTTTGGAACAGTCTACTGCCCTATGCAAAATTTCCATGAATACATGGTGAGTTGCCATTTTATGGTCCCCTCTGACTTCAACTTCCTGCTGCTCCCAAATCCTGTGTCTCCATTCTGAAGGTATGGCTCTTTGTTTTTATCTTAGTATCAATCTAAATGCAAAACTCAGCTCCTTCCCTCTATTTTCCACACATATACCATAAAAACTACATCCAAACCCACCACTCACACCAAGGCCTCTGTGGTCTGTAGAAGCCTTTTTTCAAGATGTGGAAAGAAGAGGAATGAAGGGGAGTTTACTGACATCATAGAAATATAAAAAAACAGCCAGGTGCAGTGGCTTACTCCTGTAATCCCAAAACTTTGGGAAGCCCAGGAGGGTGGATTACTTGAGCTCTGGAGTTGGAGACCAACCAGGGCAATATGGTGAAACCCCCTCTCTACAAAAAATACAAAAATTAGCCGGACATGGTGGCGTGCGCCTGCAGTCACAGCTACTCAGGAAGCTGAGGTGGGAGGTCTGGTTGAGAATAGATAGTCCAGGCTGCAGTGAACTGTGACGTAGCCACTGCACTCCAGCCTGGGCAGGCAGAGGGAGACTGCATCTCAAAAAAAAAAAAAAAAAAAAAATTATATATATATATAAGACACATAAGTAGAACATATCTATTCAACATTCCTAGATCTTCATCTTTTTTTTCAAATTTTTCTTTTTTGAGAAATGGGGTCTCAATGTGTTGCCCAGGCTGGAGTGCAGTGGCTAGTCACAGGTAAGATCACTGCTCGCTGCATCCTGGAATTCTGGGATGCAAACAATCTTCTTTTTCTCAGCCTCACAAGTAGCTGGGATTACAGGTGTGTATGCTGGGCTAGATAGTCATCTTCACATTTCTAAACACTCTTCAAGTACATCGTTGTTAACTGTTAAGCTATGTTCTCTTTATCTTCTGTCTCTAGTCACTCCCCAAATTCTTTTTATTTACAATGCACAAAAAATTGCCTTTCTCTTCTGTTTTCTTAACTCCACCTAGCCAAAATAGAATAATGAGGTATCAAGGCTACGATCATTTCTTTCTCAACTGGATTTCCGAAACAGCTTCCAAATCTCGTGACTCTATATCTTCCTTCCCAATCCTACCTCCTTTATCCAAAGATCTTTCAATACAAATCTGACCAGTGCCCTAACGGCTAACTAAGCCCTTCATAATAACAGACCCAACGCTTGGCATTTTACACAGCTGTTACACGGATTTGGACCTTCTACCTGGAAAATGTCACCCCTCTTGACCAGTTTTAAATCTATTCAACACTCAGGTTTCAGTTTAAACATCCCTTCCTCCAAGAAAATTGTTCCTGACTCCTTCTGGACTTTTAATTAGATACTCCTACCATGCGCTCCAATGCACTTCCCATATAATAGCATTTTTCTCAATATTGTCCGTTCAATATCTTCACGTGCTAGGTAACTATAGTGAATGCAGAGATTGTAGGTGTCTCGCTAGATACTGAATCCTTATCTTCTGATTCGCAGAGTACTCTGTAGTTTTGTTTTGTTTTGAGTCAGTGAATCCAAATGAAATAGTACCCTGTTCTTAATACTGTATGGATCCCATCCAGGTTCATTCCTTTTCTTCCTCATTTTCTCTGTCTTGCCTTTTTTATTTTTTGGATAGTTGAAGTCAATCATTTTCTCTGTCTATTCATTCTATTTCCCCAGCCTCTTCATCCCACTAGCCGTCCGATCCCATCTCCATAATTCAGTGCTTCTCCTAACGTCTCTTTTCCCTACTCCAAACCCTGGAGATGTACAAGATCCTACCTTTCACGCCAAATGAAGAAAATATTTAAAAAAGAAACACGAATCAATTTCCATTACCTTTTTCTTCAAAAGGTACCTGGCGAAACCAACGAACACTTTTTTTTTGAGACGGAGTTTCGCTCTTGTTGCCGAGGCTGGAGTGCAATGGCGCGATCTCGGCTCACTGCAACCTCTGCCTCCCAGGTTCAAGCGATTCTCCTGCCTCAGCCTCCCGAGTAGCTGGGATTACAGGCGCCCGCCACCTCGCCCGGCTAATTTTGTATTTTCACTAGAGACGGGGTTTCTCCATGTCAGTCGGACTGGTCTCGAGCTCCTGACTTCAGGTGATTCGCCCGCCTCGACCTCCCAAAGTGCTGGGATTAGAGGCGTGAGCCACTGCGCCCGACCCCAAGTACACAGCCACCACTCAGCCAGCCATTCCGCAAACTTCCTCGCATCCACACAACACTTCCTTCTCCCTTCCCCGGAAACGGAAAGAGGAAAGGAAAGATAAGGCCCACAACTCAGGGCCTAAGGATCCGTTTTCCTCAGGTTTCCTGATGGGCGGGGCCGAGTGGCCGGCGCCGACTGGCCGGCAGAGCCGTCGCTCTTGGCCGACTCCTCTTCCTATTGGCTTCCCCGGGCACCGCCCCCTGAACAGGGCGGGAGATTCGGTGTGCCGCACGCAGGCTTCCCATCCCCCAGCTGGCCTGCAGGGCTCCTTACCTCTGCTGCCGTCGGGCGCGAATTACTAGAAATTGGCTTCTCCCGTTGGTGCCGAAGGTGCTTTCCCTGCGGCGGCGACTCAGCGGGGTGTCGTTAGGCCGGCGTGAGGCGGCCGGATCTGCGCCAGGCGGAAACCTAGCGGTGAGTAGTGGGGTGTCGGGGCAGCCTGCCTCCCTTTTCTGCTTAGCTCGCGGCTTGTGAGGCGCGTCCAGGTGCACACAGCCCCGCGTCGGAGCTTGGCCCCCAGCGTGCCACGTCGCGCATCTCAGGGCTTTCCCTCGGCACTCGGGGCATGGTCTCTGCGCCTCGCTGCCCCCCGCAGGCTGCCCGGGGGCTCGAGAACCCTTTGCTGGTGGAGCGCAGCCAACTGGCCAGAGGTTGGAGGCGCAGGCCAAAGTCCTTTAATACTTGAGGTGAGAGGCTCGCTCTGGGAGGACCTTTCGTTAGTCTGCCCAGCAGTTAAAAGCCTTTTGTGAAAGGGACGCCTAATATTAACATACCTGATTCCCAGCTTACGAAGCCCTCTGGTTGGAAAAGGAGAACTGTGAAGATCTGTAACGAAAGTGGTAAAGTGCCCTGTGAGGTATGAAGAGGAAGAGATCGCGTCCCAGAACCACTGTAGCTAGAACCTTTGATGTCATCCCAGCCTGGAGGCACCCATGTGTCCTGCTAACTAACTGATCGGTCACCTTGGAGCCACGCTTGGCTGTAAAATGTTGATAAGCCAGGCCCTTTTGGTAGAGCTTTTTAATCAAAAAGATGTTGAGACGTTACTTTTCATTTTACAATTGAAATCCTAATAGAATCGTTACACTTTTCCCCAGTTAAATTGCAATCTGAAGAAAAATAGCACGGTCCTACACCGTTATATAAGGGCACTGCACGTTAAACGGGCATTATCACTTATTGAGCAGTTTTTCTGTTAGATGTTGAATGAGTTAGAGATGTACAAGAGATCTGCATAGTGAAGTTGAAGTTTAAAGTAAAAATATCTGTGTGTACTGCAGTAAGGAGCTAAAAAAGAAAAAGGTTAAAGAAAAAATTACCGATAATTGGGAGCATTCAGTGATGCTCTTTTATACATCAGGCACATAATTTCATTTAATCGTCAGGACTTTGGACAAAGTCACACAGTTATAAAGTATGGAGTGGAGATTGGAACTCATGTTTCTCTGATATTAAAATTGGTGCTTAACCACTAATCTATCCAACCTTTTTCAAAGGATTATGTTTTTTAAAATTACAGCAAATCTTTCATTTGCTTTCAAAGGAGAGTGTGTTGCTAACACTTGGTGCTGCTGAATTGCCTTGAAGTTAACTCCTTGAAAGGGGTTGACCGGTGAGCACCAAGGCAATGCCTTGAAGGGTCATAATGGTCACTAAATATTGCATTTTATTGTGTGATTGTTAGGTTTTTTGTTTGTTTGTTTGTTTTTCAGGAACTGTTGGAAAGGAAAGAAGGAAACGTTTCTCATGAGGTCTTTGTGGACATTTTCTTTAATTTGGTGATTTTGTACTATTTAGTAAGATGCTCCAAAATTAGAAAAGGAAATGTTTGTATAAATGCACTTGGCTACAAACAAGACTGAGGCTGCCTCTGTCCAGGCAATTCTTATATAGAATACCATAGGGAAATTGCCTAGGACAATACTCAGTTGCCTAGAATATTTGTTTTTAAATTTTCCTGGAAAATCTCGTCCCCCCCATCCCCAAGAACAACTAAACTTTGGCCAATAAGAATTATGTAACAGACCTTTACTTGCTTTTTCCTTTAATTACCAGGAAGCTCAGAGCCAAAAATTCGTTTTGTGATTTTATTTTCTGCTTTCCTTTATATTTTTTCTGATGCAGACTCCCTATTAGCATTTATAATTTATAATTTGTTTTATCACATTTGATCCTTGTCATTGCTTCAAATCCTTTGTAGTACAGGGCAGCATATAATTAAGTAAAATAATGTGGATTATGCTGACTCTGGCCATGCTCTTTGAAGTATGCTTGATAGAACTAGTAATGTTTCACCCAATGAACTGGAAAGTTAGAGAAACTATAGAATTCTTTGGACATTCTATAGTTACGGGCTATAGAATACCCTAACCCTAACTGACATGTAGAGAAATAACTAGACCTATTATGAATGGTTTTCAGAGGTCAAAACAAGCATTTAGCATTCAGCACAGTAGTTCACACCTGCAGTCCCAGCACTTGGGGAGGCTGAGGTGGGCAGATCGCTTGAGCTCAGGCCACCCTGGGCAACATGGGGAAACCCCGTCTCTACAAAAAAATACAAAAATTAGCGAGGCTTGGCATTGCACACCTGTAGTCCCACCTACTCAGGAGGCTGAGGTGAGGTGTTGCAGTGAGCTGAGATCACACCACTGCACTCCAGCCTGGGTGACAGAGATGAATGACCCTGTTTCAAAAAACAAACAAAAAACCACCCACAAAAACAACCCAGAACAACAAAAAAAACAAGCATTTAGGATAACATTTTTATTTGATGGCAGGAGAGGTATGTGGTGTAATAGAGTGGTCAGGAAGTTAGTAATCTGCCAGGTACAGTGGCTTACACCTGTAATCCCAACACTTTGGGAGGCCAAGGCGGGCCAATCATGAGGTCAAGAGATCGAGACCATCCTGGCCAACATGGTGAAACCCCATCTCTACTAAAAGTGCAAAAATTAGCTGGGTGTGGTGGTGTACACCTGTAGTCCCAGCTACTCGGGAGGCTGAGGCAGGAGAATCTCTTGAACCCGGGAGGCGGAGGTTGCAGTGAGCTGAGATTGAGCCTCTGCACTCCAGCCTGGGACACAGCAAGACTCTGTCTTAAAAAAAAAAAAAAGAAGGAAAAAAAAGAAGAAGTTAGGATCAGTCAGACCTGGATTTCAACCCTAATAGACTTTATAATTGTGTGTATTGGCATTAATAATTTAATGAGTTATTATTATTTAATGAGTTAGCCTCAGTCTACTCATTTGTAAATTGGGGACATTATATATATAAAGAGAGAGATGCAAAATACCTATGTGAGAGAATCTGAGGATTTAATGAGCTGGTGTACATAAATGTGCCTAATACAGTGCCTCACAAACAGTGCCCTCAAAAAACCTGTTTATTTTATACAAATATGTAAATGGATTAAACTTTTTCTCTAATATACCCAGATTCCCCATAATAGGAAGCAGTATCATGACTAGAAAGAAGGCCCAAGAGGACATGTTTTACAAGCAGTGGTCATAAGTTATAGATGAAGTATTTATTATCTTTATTTTTTATTTTTATTTCTAAAATTTTTCCTTCATAGCTAAGTCCACAATTTTTTACTTTTTGTTTAAACAAATTTTTTTGACCTGGTGTGGTGGCTCACTCCTATCATCCCAGCACTTTGGGAGGTAGAGGTAGGTAGACCGCTTGAGCCCAGAGGTTTGAGACAAGCCTAGGCAACATGGTGAAACCTCATTTCTACAAAAAACACAGAAGTTAGCCGGGGGTGTGGTGGCACAAGCCGGTAGGCCCAGCTATATGGGAGGCTGAGGTGGACAGATCACCTGAGCCCAGGTCGGAGTTGTGGTGAGCCAAGAGCGTACCACTGCTCTAGGTGGCAGAGCCCGGACCCTGTCTCAAAAAAAAGAAAAAAAAAAATTAGAGACAGGGTCTTACTCTGTCGTCCAAGCTCGAGTGCAGCAATGTGATCGTAGCTCAATGTAATCTCGAACTCTCGGGCTCAAGGAATCCTCCCACTTCAGCCTCCAAGTAGACTATAGGCACATGCCACCACTCCCAGCTAATTGTTTTTTTTTTTTTTTTTTTTTGATAGAGGCAGGGCCTTACTATGTTACCAGGCTTGTCTTCAGCTCCTGGCCTCAAGGGATCCCCCTGCCTCAGCCTCCCAAAGCAGAGATTATAGGCATGAGCCACTGCACCCAGCCCAGTATTTATTATCTTTGTACACAAAGTATGAACCTCATAGAGTTGTGCAGATTAAATGAGAATACATATGGAGTACTCAAAACTATGTCTAGCACATTGTAAGTACTCAAATTTTGTCCTCCTATCTTCCCACTCCATCCAGATGTTCTCAGTATCTAGGACTTCCTGGCCAAATTGGTAATGGTCTTTTTGTCCTTTACTATACCATTACAACAGCTTTAGCTTTGTAAGGTCTACATGTTATCTATTTATCATGCTTGTCAAAACTTGTGGAACTTGTTTTTGCCCCATTGCTTTCATTTTTCTGTTAGCTGACCCTGACTGAGTTCTTTTTCCAATTACAGGTGACTCTATCTGAATTTTGCAGCTGCAGAATGTGTAGTACCTTAAAAGGTAAATGAAAAGTGAAACAAGTCATTTAAGCATGTTGCTTGTCAAAATAAAACTTGGTAACATTGAATTAGTTCTCTTCCTGCAGATAATGAACTCAGAAGAGATAAATGGCTAGTTGTGGTGGCCCGTGCCTATAATCCCAGCAGTTTGGGAGGGTGAGGTGGGAAGATTGCTTAATTCCAAGAGCTCAAAACCAGCCTGGGCAACATAGTGAGACTCTGTCTCTACAAAAAGAGGAAAACCTGCCTAGCATGGTGGCATGTGCCTATAATCGCAGCTACTTCAGAGGTTGAGATAGGAGGATTGCTTGAGCCCAAGTAGTTGAGACTAAGGCAACACAGTGAGACCCTGTCTCAAAAAAAAAAAAAAAAAGGGAGGGAGGGAGGAAAGAGAGACACAGTCAATAGTTTCTCCTGCCAAAAGAAAAGGTGAAAACAAGATTGTAAGAAAGAGAAAAGAGAAAATAAATCACTAAGACACCAAGAACACTGAATCTTAGTTTACATTTTTTGGGTAAACTGATTAGCTGGCAACAGTTAAAATCATCATTAGTTATTTTCAGGTCAGTAGCATAATAAGTTCTGAAAGTACATTTTGTCAGACTAGTCACAGTTGATCAAACTTTTGCTTGCCAAACTCTGGAGGTTTGTTCAGTGAGGAACTGAGTGTTAAGTGTTCAAAAGATTTGTGTTTACTATTTAGTTACCAAGATACCTAGAAAGCCATATTCATATTTGTAAAGTTATTTGGTAAGCATTCCATAAAAGTAAAGGGAGGTGCTTGAGGGTTTTTTATCCAGGTTTAGGACATAAATGAATTTTAACAGTCTCCCCACAATTGACTATAGCTTTCTAGTGAACAGATAATATAATCCACCAAACCGTTATTCTTTGTTTGGCTATCACTTTTCTAAACACTCATGTATTAACCACCCCATTTCCGTTAATGTGCTTATCTAGATTGGTTGGAGCATTCATTAAAACTTGAATTGTTTTTCTGAGTATATTTTATTTTTTTCTGAGTATATTTTAGCTACCTTGATAGGATTTAGCTCTTCTCAAATCTCAGACATCTCTTTCCCTCCCCAATTTTTTAGATAAAGAATTGAGTTACCTACAGTCGAATATATAGTAATATAGTAATGCATAATATATTTTTTATACTTAAAAAGACTTTAAAAATACTAGATAAAGACATGTATTCATTATGTGAATGTTTAATTTGGTGGTTGATATGAATTCTTCATCACTTTTGAGTAACTTACTGTTTTTGTTTAGGTTGGCAACAATGAGTAAACCAGAATTAAAGGAAGACAAGATGCTGGAGGTTCATTTTGTGGGAGATGATGATGTTCTTAATCACATTCTTGATAGAGAAGGAGGTACTAAGTGATTGTACAATTTGAAGAGATGCTTATTATATAATGTTTAAGGATTATTTCACTTTTAAAACTTTTAACATTTTATTTTGAAAATATAGCACAAAGGATTGATCTGGTTAGTAAAACTAAATAAAAACTGCTTTAATTTTTAGTTTAATTCTTTCAAACTTTAATTGAAAATGTTCAATAAAGCCTAATCTAAAATGAAATGCTCAGTAGTGGTAGTCATTGATAACTACCCATTGTAATTTAAAATATGTGCTTATTTTGAACCCTAAAAATACACACTTTCGAGATTGTGGGGGTTTTTTTGTTTTTTGTTTTTTAACTGTATAAACTGTGGAAGAGTGGTCAGTTTTAATCAAAGAGAAAACTTTTTTCCCAGCTTTTAAGTAATGACAATATAAATATTATAATTTCTTTACTTATTTAAATGTAATGTTTAGAAAGAATTTATACCTGTCAGGCTCTAATTCTTTGGATGTTCTTATAGGAGCTAAATTAAAGAAGGAGCGAGCTCAGCTTTTGGTCAACCCCAAAAAAATAATAAAGAAGCCAGAATATGATTTGGAGGAAGATGACCAGGAGGTCTTAAAAGATCAGAACTATGTGGAAATTATGGGAAGAGATGTTCAAGGTATTTGAGGGGGTGAAATATGCATTCATGTTTCTGCTAGTAGCAAAATTGCTTTATAGGATACACAAAAGTAGTCTGGTAGGTTAAACAGTGGTGTTCTATATTATCGTGTTTCGCATTTAAAAAGCATTTGCTTCAATTTCTCCACAGTTCTTTTTTTTTTTTAACAACCAGTCCTGCACATAGTTTTCAGTAAGAAGGAATCTATAGACCAACCTTTCTAAAGTTATTTTCTTTTTACTTTATTTTTTGAATTTTGCCGGGATACATGTGCAGAATGTGCAGGTTTGTTAAATAGGTATACATGTGCCATGGTGGTTTGCTGCACCTTTCAACCCATCATTTAAGTTTTCAGCCTTACATGCATTAGCTGTCTGTCCTGATGCTCTCCCTCCCTCCACCCACTCACAGGCCGTGGCGTGTTCCCCTCCTGTGTCCATGTGTTCTCATTTTTCAACTCCCACTTATGAGTGAGAACATGCAGTGTTTGGTTTTATGTTCCTGTGTTAGTCTGCTGAGGATGATGGCTTCCAGCTTCATCCATGTCCCTGCAAAGGATATGATCTCATTCCTTTTTATGGCTGCATAGTACTCCTAAAGTGATTTTCAGGATATTTATTTATTTATTTATGAGACAGGGTCTCTGTCGTGATGCCATGGCAAAAACAGCTCACTGTAGCCTCCAACTTCTGGGTTCAAGAGATCTCCCAGCTTAGCCACCTGAGTAGCTAGTACTATTTTTAAGATATTTATTTATTTATGGCCCGGCTTGGTGGCTCACGCCTGTACTCCCAGCACATTGGGAGACTGTGGCAGGAGGACTGCTTGGGCCCCAGGAGTTTGTAACCATCCTGGGCAACATAGTAAGATCCCGTTTCTACAAAAAAAAAAAAAAATGTTTTTAATTAGCTGGAAGCTGGATGTGTGGTGGCTTATGTCTGTAATCTCAGCACAATTGGGAGGCCAAAGCAGACTGATCGCTTGAGTACAGGGGTTTGAGACTAGCCTGGCGTGGTGGCACACACCTGTGGTCCCAGCTACCAGGGAGGCTGAGGTGGGCGGATCACTTGAGCCTGGGAGGTTGAGGCAGCAGTGAGCCGTGATCATACCACTGCACTCCAGTGTGGGCAAGTGAGACCCTGTCTCAAAAAAAAAAAAAAATTATCTGAGCATGGTGGTGTGTATCTATAGTCCCAGTTACTTGGGAGGCTAAGGCACAGGATTGCTTGAGCCCAGGAGGTTGAGGCTACAGTGAGCTGTGATTGCACCACTATACTCAGCTTGGGTGACAAATCAAGATCCTAGGTCAAAACAAAACAAAAAAATATATTTCTAACTTATTTAAAATAACTTTCTAAAGCAAGTTACTTTATTTTTACCTTGATCTTGATTTGGAGGAGCATTTCAAGAAGTAGTGTTCTAACCCAGGGATGCTGGTATTGTGTGTGTGGCTTTAATTTTTATATCGAAGCCAGATTCCTGCAAGATTATTCTTAACATAAAACATTTTTTAGGCTTGAATTATATTTTAGTTAGGTTTTTCCTGGGTACAAGGAACACAGATCCCCACAACCTAGCTTAAAAAAATAATGACAAGGAAAGAAATCAATATTGTTGGGCACTAGGAGAGTTGGAACTGGGACAGTGTTAAAAACTGAGGAACTGTGCTTTCATGAGTCTCCGGGTCTCCCTGTGTCATCTCTGTATATCTGTTCTGATTTCTCTATGCCACTTACTTTCTTCATGTACATGTGCTTTATTCTCGCATACTTATAAATGTACATCAAGTTCCCAGTGTTAAATAATTTGGTTTTTCAGTTCTCTCATTCTAGATTCTCAAGAGTCGATTTAGCTCAATTCATTTTTAAAATCTCGACATAGAAATAGCATATAATTGGAATATCCACAGATGAATCATAGTTGAGTTATCTGTGCCTATTACTTAGTTCATTAACTGTGGGGGTAGAATCATATACTCCCTGTATAGAGTTACACAAAAAATGACCACTGCTCCTCAACAGATTTAGTGGGCTGGGTAGGGTCTTCTATCAACTATCCACAGCTAGACAGTTGACATTTTTTGAGGATATTCTAAATAAAACTTGGTGTTCTTGACTCCCTATTATGCCAGGCCTAAGAAGAGATTGAAACAGTATTCCAAAAATGAAACTTTTATCATAAATATCATTTCTTTAAAAAGCGGTATGTTAGATGTAGAAATTCAGTGCTTACGAACCTTTCTCACATAACAGCACTCACAGCAAATGATATTTGGAGGCACAATGGAATAAATAGAGGAGGATGCTACAGACCAAGGACAAATACCCCAGGGTCCTACCCCTGCTACTGGCCTTGACTGGCATCCTCAAAGGCCTGAGAGAATCAGTACTCAGCACATATGAAATCCATACCTTTTATTTATTTATTTATTTGCTTATTTATTCATTCATTCATTCCTCACACTGATTGGGGAGCTTTGCCTTATTTTTTGGCATCATGCCCTGTGTTTTTCAACCTTTTTAAAATTATTGTCCCTTAATTAGCCTTTTTAGACATTTTCTCCTAATCACTTTTTCCCACCCGTAAAATTTCAGTACTATATATATGCTGTATATCTGTTTATCTACTGTGACCCTTTGGAGGGCCGCAGACTATTATATTAATAATGTCAAAGTCTTTTTTCCACACTCCCCCCTGTACCAAGATCCAGTTTTACCCAATTGGGAGAAGTATTGTACCTGTCAAGAATGCCTGCTTTACAGAACATGGAACCGTTAACATTTCAGTGTGTATCTTCTGTCTGTTCATACATGCATGGGCACACATAAGCTTGCACCATTATGTTTATTTATAAATAGGCTTTTTGCGGTTAATAATGTATCATATATACATTACTCTGTCATTAGACATTCTTCCACAATAAGAGTTTTGAAATATATTGCCAAATATCCTCCTAAAGTTTATACAGATTACACTATTTAATCATAGTTACATCTTCCTAAAGACTTGGTTTTGGCCAGGCGCAGTGGCTCACGCCTGTAATCCCAGCACTTTGGGAGGCCAAGGAGGTTGGATCGCCTGAGGACGGGAGTTCAAAACCAGCCTGGCCAACATGGCGAAACCCCATCTTTACTAAAAATACAAAAAATTAGCTGGGCGTGGTGGTGGGCACCTGTAGTCTCATTTACTTGGGAGGCAGAGGCAGGAGAATCGCTTGAACCCGGGAGGCGGAGGTTGCAATGAGCCAAGATGACGCCATTGCACTCCAGCCTGGGCAAAAAGAGTAAAAATCTGTCTCAAAACAAAAAAAAAAAGAAATCCCAAATCCCGTCTCTACAAAAAAATACAAAAATTAGCTGTGTGTGGTGGCATGCGCCTGTAGTCCTAGCTGCTCAGAAGACTGAAGTGGGAGGATGACTGGAGCCCAGGAGGGTGAGGCTGCAGTGAGCCACAGTCACACCATTGCACTCTAGCATGGGTGACAGCAAGAATTTATCTCATACACACACAAAAACGTTTAGCATCTGAACCATTTTTAAGTGTATGGTTCAGTGGCATTAGGTACATTCACACTGTTTGTAACCAATCTCCCAAATTTTTCTCATTGTACAAAAGTGAAATGTATTCATCTGTAGATGGTCAGTTGGGTTGCTTCCACCTTTTGGGTATCGCGAATAATGCTAGCTGTGAACATGGGTGTACAAATACCTCTTTGGGACCCTGCATTCAATTCTTTTGGGTATATACCCGTAAGTGGAAATGCTGGATCATGTACTAATTCTATTTTTAATTTTTTAAGGAACCACCATACTTTTTGCACAGTAGCTGCACCATTTTACATATCAACCTACAGTGTACAAGGGTTTCAATTTCTCCACATTCTTACCAACAAAAAAGTAGCCCTTTTAATGGATATGAGGCAATGATTTTATTTTCTTTTAAATTTAACATATTTTGAAATTCTCAGAGATAAGTCTTCAGACAAAAAGAACTGTAATAGCTAGTAGTATTGCATTCTAATATATAAACAATATAGGGTTTTCTATGTTATACTTTTGGATTGTTTCTAACTTTTTATTAGTGTAACTAATGCAGTAGTGATTGATTTTGATGTCAGACTTGAGTCTTTGAATGTAAGTTTGCTGGAGATCACCTGGTTGAACAGTATTGCCTTTTTTTTTTTTTTTTTTTTTTGAGACAGGGTCTCACTGTGTCACCTAGGCTGGAGTGCAGTGGCACAATCAAGGCTCACTACAACTTTAGTCTCCCTGGGCTCAGGTGATCCTCCCACCTAAGCCTCCTGAGTAGCTGCAACTACAGGTGCGCACCACCGTGCCTGGCTAGTTTTTGTATATTTTGTAGAGGTGGGGTCTCACCATGTTGACCAGGCTGGTCTCAAACTCCTGGGCTCAAGTGATCTGCCAGCCTTGGCCTATCCAACGTGCTGAGATTGCAGGCGTGAGCCATTACGCCCAGCCTGCTTTTTTTTTTTTTTTTTTTTTTTTAATTTTTAAGATAGCATATCCATAATGCATCAACTGGAATTTTCCAGTTTCATTTTCCTCCAATAAACTGATAACTTAATGATACTTTTAATGCTATCTGAGTGTAGTAGGCTTTCATGTTTCTCAAATTTTCTCTTAAATCTTTTAGTTTCTCATTCGTACCTTAAAACCAGTCGTTTTAGTTAATAACTTTTTTGACATAGAGACAAAAATAAATTATATAGGCCAGGCGCGGTGGCTCACGCCTGTAATCCCAGCACTTTGGGAGGACGAGGTGGGCAGATCATGAGGTTAGGAGATCGAGACCATCCTGGCTAACATGGTGAAACCCCGTCTCTACTAAAAATACAAAAAAAAATTAGCTGGGTATGGTGGTGGGCGCCTGTGGTCCCAGCTACTCAGGAGGCTGAGGCAGGAGAATGGCATGAATCTAGGAGGCGGAGCTTGCAGTGAGCCTAGATCGTGCCATTGTACTCCAGCCTGGGCGACAGAGTGAGTGAGACTCTGTCTCAAAAATAATAAGAAGGGTGCTTCCAAGATGGCCGAATAGTAACAGCTCCAGCCTCCAGCTCCCAGCATGAGCGACACAGAAGACAGGTGATTTCTGCATTTCCAATTGAGGTACTGGGTTCATCTCACTGGGGCGTGTCGAACAGTCGGTGCAGGACAGTGGGTGCAGTCCACCAAGCAAGAACTGAAGCCAGGTGAGGCATCGCCCAGGAAGTGCAAGGGGGAAGGAAATTCCCTTTCCTAGCCAAGTGAAACTGTGACACAACACCTGGAAAATCGGGTTACTCCCACCCTAATACTGCACTTTACCAAGGGTTTTAGCAAACAACACACTGGGAGATTATATCCCACACCTGGCTCCAAGGGTCGCACACCCATGGAGCCTCCCTCATTGCTAGCGCAGGAGTCTGAGATCTAACTGCAAGGCAGCAGCAAGGCTGGGGGAGGGGCGCCCGCCATTGCTGAGGCTTGAGTAGGTAAACAGAGCAGCTGGGAAGTTCAGACTGGGTGGAGCCCACCGCAGCTCAAGGAGGCCTTTCTGCCTCTGTAGACTCCACCTCTGGGGACAAGGCATAGCCAAACAACAGGCAGCAGAAACCTCTGCAGATTTAAATGTCCCTGTCTGTCAGCTTTGAAGAGAGTAGTAGTTCTCCTAGCATGGAGTTTGAGATCTGAGAACGGACAGACTGCCTGCTCAAGTGGGTCCCTGACCCCTGAATAGCCTAACTGGGAGGCATCCCCTACTAGGGGCAGACTGACACCTCATACCTCACACAGCCGGGTACCCCTCTGAGATGAAGCTTCCAGAGGAACAACCAGGCAGCAACATTTGCTGTTCAGCAATATTCACTCTTCTGCAGCCTCCACTGCGGATACCAAGGCAAACAGGATCTGGAGTGGAACTCCAGCAAACTCCAACCCTCCAGCTGAGGGTCCTGACTGTTAGAAGGAAAACTAACAAACAGAAAGGACATCCACACCAAAACCCCATCTGTATGTCACCATCATCAAAGACCAAGGGTAGATAAAACCACAAAGATGGGGAAAAAACAGAGCAGAAAAGCTGAAAATTCAAAAAATCAGAGCGCCTCTCCCCCTCCAAAGGAATGCAGCTCTTCGCCAGCAATAGAACAAAGCTGAAACAAAGCTGGATGGAGAATGACTTTAACGAGTTGAGAGAAGAAGACTTCAGACAATCAAATTTCTCCGAGCTAAAGCAGGAAGTTTGAACCCATTGCAAAGAAGCTAAAAACCTTGAAAAAAGATTAGATGAATAGCTAACTAGAATAACCAATGTAGAGAAGTCCTTAAATGACCTGATAGAGCTGAAAACCATGGCATGAGAACTACATGACAAATGCACAAGCTTCAGTAACCAATTTGATCAACTGGAAGAAAGGGTATCAGTGATTGAAGATCAAATGAATGAAATGAAGCGAGAAGAGAAGTTTAGAGAAAAAAGAGTAAAAAACGAACAAACCCTCCAAGAAATATGGGACTATGTGAAAAGACCAAATATATGTCTGATTGGTGTTTCTGAAAGTGACAGGGAGAATGGAACCAACTTGGAAAACATTCTGCAGGATATTATCCAGGAGAACTTCCCCAACCTAGCAAGTCAGGCCAACATTCAAATTCAGGAAATACAGAGAACGCCACAAAAATACTCCTCGAGAAGAGCAACTCCAAGACACATAATTGTCAGATTCACCAAAGTTGAAATGAAGGAAAAATGTTAAGGGCAGCCAGAGAGAAAGCTCGGGTTACCCATAAAGGGAAGCCCATCAGACTACCAGCAGATCTCTTGGCAGAAACTCTACAAGCCAGAAGAGAGTGGGGGCCACTATTCAACATCCTTAAAGAATTTTCAACCCAGAAATTCATGTCCAGCCAAACTAAGTTTCATAAGTGAAGGAGAAATAAAATCCTTTACAGACAAGCAAATGCTGAGAGATTTTTTGTCACCACCAGGCCTGCCCTACAAGAGCTCCTGAAGGAAGCGCTAAACACGGAAAGGAACAACTGGTACCAGCCACTGCAAAAACATGCCAAAATGTAAAGACCATTGATGCTAGGAAGAAACTGCATCAACTAATGAACAAAATAACCAGCTAACAGGTTATTTTGTAATAATGACAAATAATGTCATTTGTCATCGTAATGACAGGATCGAGTTTACAGATAACAATATTAACCTTAAATGTAAATGGGCTAAATGCTTCAATTAAAAGACAAAGACTGGCAAATTGGATAAAGAGTCAAGATGCATCAGTGTGCTGTATTCAGAGACCCCATCTCACGTGCAGAGACATACATAGGCTCAAAATAAAGGGATGGAGGAAGATCTACCAAGCAAATGAAAAACGAAAAAAGGGCCGGGCGCGGTGGCTCAAGCCTGTAATCCCAGCACTTTGGGAGGCCGAGATGGGCGGATCACAAGGTCAGGAGATCGAGACCATCCTGGCTAACACGGTGAAACCCCGTCTATACTAAGAAATACAAAAAATAGCCGGGCGAGGTGGCAGCGCCTGTAGTCCCAGCTACTCGGGAGGCTGAGGCCGGAGAATGGCGTGAACCCGGGAGGCGGAGCTTGCAGTGAGCTGAGATCCGGCCACTGCACTCCAGCCTGGGCGACAGCGCGAGACTCCGTCTCAAAAAAAAAAAAAAAAAAAAAAAGAAAGAAAAACGAAAAAAGGCAGGGGTTGCAATCCTAGTCTCTGATAAAACAGATTTTAAACCAACAAAGATCAAAAGAGACAAAGAAGGCCATTACATAATGGTAAAGGGGTCAATTCAACAAGAAGAGCTAACCTAAATATATATGCAGCCATTACAGAAACACCCAGATTCATAAAGCAAGTCCTTAGAGACGTACAAAGAGACTTAGACTCCCATACAATAATAATGGGAGACTTTAACACCCCACTGTCAACATTAGACAGATCAACAAGACAGAAAGTTAACAAGCATATCCAGGAATTGAACTCAGCTCTGCACCAAGCGGACCTAATAGACATCTACAGAACTCTCCACCCCAAATCAACAGAATATACATTCTTCTCAGAACCACATCGCACTTATTCCAAAATTGACCACATAGTTGGAAGTAAAGCACTCCTCAGCAAATGTACAAGAACACAAATTATAACAAACTGTCTCTCAGACCACAGTGCAATCAAACTAGAACTCAGGATTAAGAAACTCACTCAAAACCACTCAACTACATGGAAACTGAACAACCTGCTCCTGAGTGACTACTGGGTACATAACGAAATGAAGGCAGAAATAAAGATGTTCTTTGAAACCAATGAGAACAAAGACAACATACCAGCATCTCTGGGACAGATTTAAAGTAGTGTGTAGAGGGAAATTTATAGCACTAAATGCCCACAAGAGAAAGCAGGAAAGATCTAAAATTGACACCCTAACATTACAATTAAAAGAACTAGAGAAGCAGGAGCAAACACATTCAAAAGCTATCAGAAGGCAAGAAATAACTAAGATCAGAGCAGAACTGGAGGAGATAGAGACACAAAGAACCCTTCAAAAAATCGGTGAATCCAGGAGCTGGTTTTTTGAAAAGATCAACAAAGTTGATAGACCGCTAGCAAGACTAATACAGAAGAAAATAGAAAAGAATCAAATAGATGCAATAAAAAATGATAAAGGGGATATCACCACCGACCCCACAGAAATATAAACTACCATCAGAGAATACTATAAACACCTCTATGTAAATAAACTAGAAAACCTAGAAGAAATGGATACATTCCTGGACACATACACTCTCCCAAGACTAAACCAGGAAGAAGTTGAATCCCTGAATAGACCAATAACAGGCCCTGAAATTGAGGCAATAATTAAGAGCCTACCAACCAAAAAAAGTCCAGGACCAGACAGATTCACAGCCGAATTCTACCAGAGGTACAAAGAAGAGCTGGTACCATTCCTTCTGAAACTATTCCAATAAATAGAAAAAGAAGGAATCCTCCCTAACTCATTTCATGAGGCCAACATCATCCTGATACCAAAGCCTGGCAGAGACACAACAAAAAAAGGGAATTTTAGACCAATATCCCTGATGAACATCGATGCAAAAATCCTCAATGAAATAGTGGCACACTGAATCCAACAGCACATCAAAAAGCTTACCACCATGAGTAAGTGGGCTTCATCCCTGGGATGCAAGGCTGGTTCAATATACGCAAATCAATACACGTAATCCAGCATATAAACAGAACCAAAGACAAAAACCACATGATTATCTCAATAGATGCAGAAAAGACCTTTGACAAAATTCAACAGCCCTTCATGCTAAAAACTCTCAATAAATTCGGTATTGATGGAACGTATCTCAAAATAATAAGAGCTATTTATGACAAACCCACAGCCAATATCATACTGTATGGGCAAAACCTGGAAGCATTCCCTTTGAAAACTGGCACAAGACAGGGATGCCCTCTCTCACCACTCCTATTCAACATAGTGTTGGAAGTTCTGGCCAGGGCAATCAAGCAAGAGAAAGAAATAAAGGGTATTCAGTTAGGAAACAATGAAGTCAGATTGTCCCTGTTTGCAGATGACATGATTGTATATTTAGAAAACCCCATCGTCTCAGACCAAAATCTCCTTAAGCTGATAAGCAACTTCAGCGAAGTCTCAGCATACAAAATCAATGTGCAAAAATCACAAGCATTCCTATACACCAATAACAGACAGACAGCCAAATCATGAGTGAACTCCCATTCACAATTTCTTCAAAGAAAATAAAATACCTAGGAATCCAACTTACAAGGTATGTGAAGGACCTCTTTAAGGAGAACTACAAACCACTGCTCAACGAAATAAAAGAGGACACAAACAAATGGAAGAACATTCCATGCTCATGTATAGGAAGAATCAGTATCGTGAAAATGGCCATACTGCCCAAGGTAGTTTATAGATTCAATGCCATCCCCATCAAGCTACCAATGACTTTCTTCACAGAATTGGAAAAAACTGCTTTAAAGTTCATATGGAACCAAAAAAGAGCCCGCATTGCCAAGACAATCCTAAGCCAAAAGAACAAAGCTGGAGGCATCACGCCACCTGACTTCACACTATACTACAAGGCCACAGTAACCAAAACAGCATGGTACTGGTACCAAAACAGAGACATAGACCAATGGAACAGAACAGAGCGCTCAGAAATAATACCACACATCTGCAACCATCTGATCTTTGACAAACCTGACAAAAACAAGAAATGGGGAAAGGATTCCCTATTTAATAAATGGTGCTGGGAAAACTAGCTAGCCTTAAGTAGAAAGCTGAAACAGGATCCCTTCATTACACTGTATACAAAAATTAATTCAAAATGGATTAGAGACTTAAATATTAGACCTAAAATCATAAAAACCCTAGAAGAAAACCTAGGTAATACCATTCAGGACATAGGCATGGGCAAGGACTTCATGTCTGAAACACCAAAAGCAATGGCAACAAAAGCCAAAATTGACAAATGGGATCTAATTAAAGAGCTTCTGCACAGCAAAAGAAACTACCATCAGAGTGAACAGGCAACCTACAGAATGGAAGAAAATTTTTGCAATCTACTCATCTGACAAAGGGCTAATATCCAGAACCTACAAAGAACTTAAACAAATTTACAAGAAAAAAACCAACCCCATCAAAAAGTGGGCAAAGAATATGAACAGACACTTCTCAAAAGAAGACATTTATGCAGCCAACAGACACATGAAAAAATGCTCATCATCACTAGCCATCAGAGAAATGCAAATCAAAACCACAATGAGATACCATCTCATACCAGTTAGAATGGTGATCATTAAAAAGTCAGGAAACAACAGGTGCTGGAGAGGATGTGGAGAAAGAGGAACACTTTGACACTGTTGGTGGGACTGTAAACTAGTTCAACCATTGTGGAAGACAGTGTGGCAATTCCTCAAGGATCTAGAACTAGAAATACCATTTGACCCAGCCATCCCATTACTGGGTATATACCCAAGGGATTATAAATCATGCTGCTATAAAGACACATGTACACTTATATTTATTGAGGCACTATTCACAATAGCAAAGACTTGGAACCAACCCACATGTCCATCAATGACAGACTGGATTAAGAAAATGTGGCACATATACACCATGGAATACTATGTAACCATAAAAAAGGATGAGTTCATGTCCTTTGTAGGGACATGGATGCAGCTGGAAACCATCATTCTCAAAAACTATCACAAAAACAGAAAACCAAGCACCGCATGTTCTCACTCATAGGTGGGAACTGAACAATGAGAACACTTGGACACAGGAAGGGGAACATCACACACCGGGGCCTGTTGTGGGGTGTGGGGAGTGGGGTGGGATAACATTAGGAGATACACCTAATGTAAATGATGAGTAAATGGGTGCAGCATACCAACATGGCACATGTATACACATGTAACAAACCTGCACGTTTTGCACATGTACCCTAGAACATAAAGTATAATATATAAAAAAAATAAATAATATAAATATAGTTATACATTCTGTATTCTAATTATATATTCTAGTTGTAGTTCTATAATTGTAGTAACAAGTTCTCCATAAATAGACTTGTGCATGTATGAAAACTAGATATGCTATAGGAGTAGCATTGCAGATCACTGGGGTAGCGATGAACTTGGTCAGTAAATGGTGATGGGACAATTGTATATTCCCTTTTAAAAAAAAGACCCTCTACCTCCCTTTATAAACAGATTAAATACCTTGATTATTTAAACATGAAAAGCAAATTGTAAATGCTTTTAGATGAAAATAGAATGTGGTTTTGGTCTTGATTATAGAAAGTTTTCTTACAAAATATGTAATCAAAAGAAAAGATTGACAAAATCAACTAATTACCATTCATTGTTTCTCAAGAAAATGAGAAGACTACAGACTAGAACAAAATGTTGCAAAAGACATGTCTGATAAAGGACTTTTAATCCAAAATATACAAAGAGTTCTTAAAATTCAGCAATAAGAAAACAATTAAAAATAGGCAAATAGGTATTTGAACAGATACTATATGTGTATTTGCCATCTATTTTTATTCTTTATTATCAAGGAAAATAAACAGATGGCCAATAAGCATATGAAAATATGCTCAATATCATATCATTAAGGAATTGCAAATTTAAACAAAATGAGATACCACTATACACCTATTAGAATAGCCAAAATCCAAAGCACCAATACCACCAAATACTGGTTAGGATGTGGAGCAACAAGAACTCATTTATCTGTAGTTAATGCAAAATGGTACAGCCCCATGAAAAACAGCTGTGCTGCTGCTTACAAAATTCAACATACTCTAACCATATAATTCAGCAGTTATGCTCCTTAGTATTTACCCAAATGAGTTGAAAACATGTCCACACAAAAACCTGCAGGTGGACCTTTATAGCAATTTCATTCATAATGGCCAAAACTTGGAAGCAACAAAGAGGTCGTTCAGTAGATGAATGAATGAACAAACTGGCACATCCTGAGCATGGAGTGTTCAGCACTTAAATGAAAAAGCTATCAAGCTATGAACAAGACATGAAAAGACCTTAAAAGTATGTTACTAAGTGAAAGAAGCCAGTCTGAAAAGGCTACATACTGTATGATTCCAACTATATGACATTCTGGAAAATGCAAAACTATGGTGACAGTAAAAAGACTAGTGTAAAGTCTATTTTATAAGAAACCAGCACTTTCCTTCAAATGACACCATAAAAAGAGTGTAAAGACAAGCCACAGTGTAAAGAAGGTTTTTTTTCTGAGAAGATACCTGTAAAAAAATGTTCTATGTCAGTAATGATTAAGGAAACACAAATTAAGACACCTCTTTTCATGAGATTCAGTTTATACCCATTGTTTGACAAAGATTAAGGAATTTGGATAAAACCAAGTTAGTAGGAATATAGATCACTAGGAAAGCTTAAGCAATAAGGAGGATGAGCACACATTTTGGAAAGTTTGACACTATTTTCTAATAAATTAATTAAGTATTGATAATACATCACATATTTAAATGAAAAACAACGGTTTCAAAAACGTAATGAGGAGGGCATTGTTTTATATTTTTAATTTCTGGCTTCACTGAAGGCAACTGGATTTTCTTACCTGCTTCACACATTCCATTAGTCAATATGATAACTTGTTATCACGTCATGTTGTCTCTGGCATACCTCACTGTACACTCTTGATTGAGAATCAAAAGGTAATTAATGTCTTAGTATTATTAAGAAGTAATTTTGACCTCAGGGATCCTAGCAACCCTCAGGCCACATGTTGGAAATTGCTGTGTTAGGGAGTAGGATACTAGAAATGAATGTTCACTGTGTTGTAGGTAGCAGTTGATATTTAAAGAGGAGACTGAAGAATGTCAGTTAAGTCAGCATCTGTTAAGAAAGCTTTTTTTTTTTTTTTTTTTTTTGAGTTGGAGTCTCACTTTATCGCCCAGGCTAGAGTGCAGTGGCACAATCTCTGCTCACCGCAACCTCCGCCTCCTGGGTTCAAGCAGTTCTCCTGCCTCAGCCTCCTGAGTAGCTGGGACTGCAGGCGTGTGCCCCCATGCCCAGCTGAATTTTTTGTATTTTTAGTAGAGACGGGGTTTCACCGTGTTAGCCAGGATGTTCTCGATCTCCTGACCTCATGGTCACCTGGCTCAGCCTCCCAAAGTGCTGGGATTATAGGTGTGAGCCACCGGGCCCGGCCAAGAAAGCTTCTACCATAAAACAGCTGTTTAAATCTCAACCTCAACAATTGTACTTTTCATCTTTGCTTCAGAAAATAAATATAACCAATAAAGTCCTTTTAGTCCTCCCTCCCCAGGGGCAACTGTTGTTATGAATTGAATGCATATCCCTCTAATCTGGGGTTTTGCCATGTTTTTGTATTTTTACATAGATGTCTGTGTATCTTTGAATAGCATGATAAAACCTATAAAAACAGTTCCATAGCCTGTTTTCTTTACAATGTATTTCTAAATATTTTATATATAAATATAGTTAAACCTTTATGCAAGGCTGTGAGGGGTACAGATCTTTAGTTTTTTGTCAAAAATTTTTTTTCTGTTAATTTTGTTCTTTTTTCCTAAATGTATGTTGCATTTTTTCTTTCAGAATCATTGAAAAATGGCTCTGCTACAGGTGGTGGAAATAAAGTTTATTCTTTTCAGAATAGAAAACACTCTGAAAAGATGGCTAAATTAGGTATGTTGCTTTTCTGATTTCTGTAACTATTATTCATCTTTCCTAAGGTAGATTTAACCACATTCCCCATGATTATCATACTACTGTATTTCCTATAGGAATGAAGACAGATTCCCTATGGTTTAGGGAATAATGAGACATTCCCTAAAAGAAGGATGTTATATTAAGCACAATTAAGTTCATTTGGTTTTTTACATGCTCAGATGTCTTCTGTTTTCAGCTAGATTATAAGCTTCTTGTAGTATGAGCACAGTCTGTTTTTCTTTAGTCCTCTTCAAAATATGTAGCTTAGTTTCTTTTTCTTTCTTTTTTTTTTTTTTTTCAAAGGTGGAGTCTCACTCTGTTGCCCAAGCTGGAGTGCAGTGGTGCAATCTTGGCTCACTGCAACCTCCACCTCCCAGGTTCAAGTGATTCTCCTGCCTCAGCCTTCTAAGTAGCTGAGAGGTGCTGTGTGCCACCACACCTGGCTAACTTTTTTGTATTTTTTTTTTTATTATACTTTATGTTCTAGGGTACATGTGCACAACGTGTAGGTTTGTTTCATATGTATACATGTGCCATGTTGGTGTGCTGCACCCATTAACATGTTATTTACATTAGGTATATCTCCTAATGCTTTTGGTCTTTTCACATAATCCCATATTTCTTGGAGGCTTTGTTCATTTCTTTTTATTCTTTTTTCTCTAAACTTCTCTTCTCACTTCATTTCATTCATTTGATCTTCAGTCACTGATACCCTTTCTTCCAGTTGATCGAGTCAATTACTGAAGCTTGTGCATTTGTCACGTAGTTCTTGTGTCATGGTTTTCATCTCTATCAGGTCGTTTGTGGACTTCTCTGCATTGGTTATTCTAGTTATCCATTTGTCAAATCTTTTTTCAAGGTTTTTAGTTTCTTTGTGCTGGGTTCATAGTTCCTCATTTAGCTCTGAGAAGTTTGATCGTCTGAAGCCTTCATCTCTCAACTTGTCAAAGTCATTCTCCGTCCAGCTTTGTTCCATTGCTGGCAAATAGCTGTGTTCCTTTGGAGGGGGAGAGGTGCTCTGATTTTTTGAATTTTCAGCTTTTCTGCACTGCTTTTTCCCCATCTTTGTGGTTTTATCTACCTTTGGTCTTTGATGATGGTGATGTACAGATGGGGTTTTGGTGTGGATGTCCTTTCTGTCTGTTAGTTTTCCCTCTAACAGTCAGGACCCTCAGCTGCAGGTCTGTTGGAGTTTGCTTGAGGTCCACTTCAGACCCTGTTTGCCTGGGTATCAGCAGCGGAGGCTGCAGAAGAGTGAATATTGCTGAACAGCAAGTGTTGCTGTCTGATTGTTCCTCTGGATGCTTCGTCTCAGAGGTATACCCAGCCGTGTGAGGTGTTAGGTGTCAGTCTGCCTCTAGTTGGGGGTGTCTCGCAGTTAGGCTACTTGGGGGTCAGGGACCCACTTGAGCAAGCAGTCTGTCCATTCTCAGATCTCAAACTCCACGCAGGGAGAATCACTACTCTCTTCAAAGCTGTCAGACAGGGACATTTACATCTGCAGAGGTTTCTGCTGCTTTTTGTTTAGCTGTGCCCTGAACCCAGAGGTGGAGTCTACAGAGGCAGGAAGGCCTCCTTGAGCTGTGGTGGGCTCCACCCAGTTCGAGCTTCCAGGCCCCTTTGTTTACCTACTCAAGCCTCAGCAATGGCGGGCACCCCTCCCCCAGCCTCGCTGCCACCTTGCAGTTAGATCTCAGACTGCTGCGCTAGCAATAAGGGAGGCTCTCTGGGCATGCGACCCTCAGAGCCAGGCGCAGGATACAATCTCCTGGTGTGCCATTTGCTAAGACCCTTGGTAAAGCGCAATATTAGGGTGGGAGTGACCCGATTTTCCAGGTGTTGTGTGTCACAGTTTCCCTTGGCTAGGGAAAGGAATTCCCTTCCCCTTTGTGCTTCCCGGGTGAGGCGATGTCTCGCCCTGCTTCTGCTCTCACTCATTGGGCTGCACCCACTGTCCTGTACTGACTGTTCAACACGCCCCAGTGAGATGAACCTGGTACCTCAGTTGAAAATGCAGAAATCACCTGTCTTCAGTGTCACTCACGCTGGGAGCTGAAGGCTGGAGCTGTTCCTATTTGGCCATCTTGGCACCCAATCCCAATTTTTTTGTATTTTTAGTAGAGAAGGGGTTTCACCATGTTGACCAGGTTGGTATCAAACTCCCAACCTCAAGTGATCCACCCGCCTCAACCTCCCAAAGTGCTAGGATTACAAGCATGAGCCACCGTGCCCAGCCATAGCTTAGTCTCTTCACAAACTTTTTTGAAGTAACAAGTGAGAGTCACATAGAGCTATTCTGAATTAATGATTAAATAAGAGTTTTGCTGGACAATCCTAGCACTTTGGGAGGCTGAGGCAGGAAGCAGGCAGATCCCTTGAGGTCAAGAGTTTGAGACCAGCCTGGCCAACATGGTAAAACCCCATCTCAACATGGTGGTGCATGCCTATAGTCCCAGCTATCCAGGCAGCTGAGGCAGGAGAATCACTTGAACCTGGGAGGCAGAGCTTGCAGTGAGCCGAGATTGTGCCACTGCACGCCAGCCTGGGTGACAGAGCAAGACTCCATCTCAAAAAAAAAAAAACCAAAAAAAACCCACAGAGTTTTACCCTGTATATGGAAAAATGTTGTTTATATTACAGAAAAATGCTTACATAAAATTATTAGGAATAGTCTTCTAACATTTTTCTTACTTGAGTTACCGCCTATACCAATTACACTTCAATTGCTGATTTTCAGAGAACTAAGCTGTAATAAATTACATATAACCTTAAAATTAAACTGTCAATTATTTTTTAAAATTCAGGCCAGGCGTGGTAGCTCACACCTGTAATCCCAGCACTTTGGGTGGCCAAGCCAGGAGGATAGCTTGAGGTCAGTAGTTCAATACCAGCCTGGGCAACATAGCGAAACCCTGTCTCTACAGAAAATTAAAAAATTAGCCAGGCATGGTGGTGCATTCCTGTAATCCCAGCTTCTTGGGAGGCTGAAGCAGGAGGATCGCTTGAGCCTAGGGGTTCAAGGTTACGGTGAGCCACGATCACACCACTATACTCCAGCCTGGGTGACAGAGTGAAACCCTGTCTCAAAAAAACAAAAACAAACAAAAGAATCAGATGGCACTGTATTTCGATCTTGTGGTATGAGGGGGTCATCATTTTTGAAAGCAGTAAGGAAGGAAAGTAATATGTGTGAAAGTACTTTGAAAATTATAAAGGTATATAAATATAAGGTTTGGAAATACCAAAAAGTCAGGAACAAGAGAATAATTATTATCCACCTGGTAAATCTAATAGTTGAAAAAGAGGGCTTACAATGTATAAGTATAAAACACCTATGGATATTTCTTCAGTGGTTTGTTTTTATTCAATCACTGTAGCCAATGACACATGTAAACATTCAGGGTCAAGTAAAAATGAAATATGTTAAATGTTGACACTGATGAGGAATATATGAGAAGTAATTATAAAACCTGTATTTCTGAATATAAGTTAATCAATTGACAAAATCAGTTTAGTTTTTCTAAAAGTTGTAACATTAAATACATTACTGATTTTGAACATAACATGGTACATACAATAATTTACATTAATTGATGTGTTTCTTAGTATATATTTATCTACATCAAGAAATTAAGTTTTTTTGGTTGGGCGCAGTGGCTCACTCCTATAATCCCAGCACTTTGGGAGGCCGAGGTAGGTGGATCACTTGAGATCGGGAGTTCAAAACCAGCCTGGCCCACATGGTGAAACTCATCTCTACTAAAAATACAAAAATGAGCTGGATGTGGTGGTGCGCACCTGTAATTCTGGCTACCTGGGAGGCTGAGGCAGGAGAATCACTTGAACCCAGAACATGAAGGTTGTTTAAATCTATAAAAATGACTGAATCCTGTATAGGAGCACTGAGAAACCAGAGAAATGCTGATGTAATTATTAGAAGAAAGATAAAATAGACACCAAGACCAAAATGAAACCCTAGAACAATGGTGCAGGACAAAAAAATACCACTGGAGAAAGAGGAGAATTATTATTGTGAAGTGAAATAGAACTCACAGGAGTAATCAAGTAGTAGTTCTCCATTTGGAGAATCAGCATGCTCATAACTTAAAGATGATAATGTGTTGTATTTGTAAGCGCTGCTTAAAACTGGAATATTGTCTTCATTCTGTGCATTTCTGTCATCACATCTGAAACAAATACACATTTTAAAGTCATGAGAAGATAATTTTATAGATATTTAGTTTTTATTATTATGACCATGAAATTTCAGGAACACAGTTTGACAGACTGATCAGACTTCTAAAATCTTTGTTTAGTTACAACCCATGTTTAGTTACGATGCTCTTTAATGAATTTCATTGACTCATTAAGTATTGTTGCTAATTGTGTTTACATCTAAATATATCAGTAAAATAGAATGCCTTAATATTTAATAAATAACATGATCTGCCAGAAAATCATGTTATTCTGAGTATAAATGATTATTTTGACCAGGTATAGTGGCTCACGCCTATAATCACAACACTTTGAGAGGACAAGGCAAGAGGATCACTTAAGCCCAGGAGTTTGAGACTAGCCTGCGCAACATAGTGAGACCTTATCTCTATAAAAAAAATTTACAAAAAGAAAAAGATTTTCATATAATTGGGCTAATCAAGATATAGGGCTAGAAATAGACTATAGGTTAGATAGGAAGGCTTTGTAAAATACAGAGAATGTATCTAGGGTAAGAAAATAAATGTAAACAAAAGAGCAAAAGTAGAATTACCAGGTAGAGAAGAAAGTGAGGAGTTCAATCAGGCTGGAGAAGTAAATGGGAAAATTAAAAATAGTTTGAGATCCAGCAATCCCACTACTGGATATATACCCAAAGGGTATGAAATCAGTATGTCGAAGAGATATCTGCACGCCCGTGTTCATTGCAGTATTATTTCACAATACCCAGGATATGGAATCAACCTATATGTTCATCAACAGATGAGCAGATAAATATAAATGAGGTAAAAGAAAATAAGTATCTTTTTTAAAAAAAGAAGAAAATGGATTGGTTAGATAGGACCAGATAACAGACTGATCTAAAGCTATCATTAGAGACCAGTTTATTGTGTAAAAGACAATATAGATGAATTATTAGAATAATGAATATAAAGATACAAAATTTATGCCCTATTTTTTTTTTTAACAAGCCCACAAGTAACATCATTTTTTTTTAAGGGTCTCTCTATATTGCCCAGGCTGGAATGTGTGGTGTAATCTTGGCTCGCTGCAACTTCCATGTGCTGGACTCAAGCAATCTTCCTACCTCAGCTTCCCAAGTAGCTTGGACTAAAGTCACACGCCACCACACCTGGCTAATTTTTCTGTTCTTTTGTAGAGACAGGGTTTCTTCATGTTGTCCAGTCTGGTCTCGAACTCCTAGACTCAAGTGATCCACCCACCTCCGTCTTCCAAAGTGCTGGGATTATAGGCTTGAGCCACCATGTCCAGGCCTAATTTTGTATTAATAGAGTCAACAGCCATGCCATTACATTTCATTTAATATCATCGAAAACAAATATGACACAGGAGCAAGAAAAGAATGATAAAAACTGTACACACGCATTGAAAGTGTGCATGCAGATGATTAATACAGAGCAAAAGTCAGCCAGCTTTTTCTGTAAAGGGCCAGACAGTAAATATTTTCAGCTCTGTGAGCTAGACAGTCTCTGTTGTGACTACTGAACTTGGCTGTTGTAGCTGAAAAGCAGCCACAAACAATACAAAAAAAAAAAAAATGAGGGAAAGAAAATTGTTTTTTTTTTTGTTTTGTTTTGTTTTTTGAGATGGAGTCTCGCTCTGCCGCCCAGGCTGGAGTGCAGTGGCCGGATCTCAGCTCGCTGCAAGCTCCGCCTCCCGGGTTTACGCCATTCTCCTGCCTCAGCCTCCCGAGTAGCTGGGACTACAGGCACCCGCCACCTCGCCCGGCTAGTTTTTTGTATTTTTTAGTAGAGACGGGGTTTCACCGTGTCAGCCAGGATGGTCTTGATCTCCTGACCTCGTGATCCGCCCGTCTCGGCCTCCCAAAGTGCTGGGATTACAGGCTTGAGCCACCGCGCCCAGCCAGAAAATTGTTAAAGTAAAAATAAAATAGACAAAAGACCACTATTTCATTTATTCTCAGTTGAAGAAATGGGCATCTGTTCAACACTCTATTTTATGCATTATTTATACGTATTATAGAATTTTTGGCACAAAATAAACTGTTCCACACTTTATGGAAGATTTAAAAGATTTTAAAGTATAATTTTAACTCTGCACAGTTTTCCCTTGAGTTTAGATCTCACTTTCTGGCCCTTCTTTCTCACCCCCCCATCAAAGATGTGCCTCAACTATATATGGTAAGAAGTGAAAGGAACATAAGTGGTTGATGGAGAGGAGAGTATGGTAATTAGAGAAAGCAGCAAGGTCAAAGTTATTTGTTTTTTTGTTTTTTTTTTTAAGAAATCTGTGGGTAATATGAAGGAAAATTTGAAGATGCTGGGAAGACAGCTAATAAAGGTGAAATTAGTACTACTCCTAATATGGACAGGATTATTTTTCTGATAAAAGTAGCAAAGGTTTTTAAAGAACTTTTGTAAGCGAAATAAGTTTATTTCCCTCTTTATCTACTGTTGTCCTTTAAAAGGTTTTTATATATTTCTTTGTTTACAGCTTCAGAACTAGCAAAAACACCAAAAAAAAGTGTTTCATTCAGTTTGAAGAATGATCCTGAGATTATGATAAACGTTCCTCAAAGTAGCAAGGGTAAGACATTACATTAGTTCTTTGAAAAGAGTTTTCATAGTTGCTTCAAGATAGAGCATGTTACTTTTTCCCTTGTTTGTGCATTTTTATATATTTTCTTCTTTTCTATTCTGAAAATTCATTCAACAAAATGCAATTAATATTTCAACTCATGTAACTTAGTATACTCATGTTTAGCAGTCAATAAGAGGGAAAAATATCTGTGCTAACTGAAGTTGTGCAAATTGACAGGGCTAACCAGAAATAGTCTTTAAATCCTGTTGTCATTTGCTTGAGTTAGCCAATTATTTATAGAAGATTTGACTTTGGGAAATACTATATGAAATAAGGCGTTTGGAGTTTGGAAGTCTTACAGATTGTGGAGCGGCTATTTTTGAATGATCCCTTCTAACTAGATTAAAAAGTATACATTGTGTTTCTCTTTATTTATATTTTTCTTTTGGTTTTTGAACACCAATGTCACTTGCTGGTATTTCTATTTTTTCATATTTTAGAGATGGCATCTCGCTATGTTGCCCAGGCTGAAGTGCATTGGCTATTCACGGGCACAATTAAAGCACACTATTAAAGCCTTGAACTCCTGGGCTCAAGTGATCCTCTAGCCTCAGCCTCTCGTGTAACAGGGCCTATAAGCACCATTGTGTCTGGCTCTATTGTACTTTTTTTTTTTTTGAGAAGGAGTCTCACTCTGTCACCTAGGCTGGAGTGCAGTGGTGTGATCTTGGCTCATTGCAGCCTCTGCCTTCCGGGTTCAAGCAATTCTCCTGCCTCATACTCCCGAGTAGCTGGGATTACAGGCACCTGCCACCACACCCAGCTAATTTTTGTATTTTTAGTAGAAATGAGGTTTCACCCTGTAGGTCAGGCTGTTTTCTAACTCCTGACCTCAAGCGATCCTCCTGCCTTGGCCTCCCAAAGTGCTGGGATTATAGGCGTGAGCCACTGCTCCTGGACAGTTGTACCTTTCAATAATCAAAATTTAAAAGGGCTCCATTTTTCTTGTTAGAATGCTACAGAAATGCAGGAAGTAGCTGTTAATAATGTGAGTGATCATGAAATGAATAGTGATAATCCTCCAGTGGAGAGGGAATTAATTTATAATTCAGTAATAATGTGGTGGCTTCTATGTAGAAGCTGCAGCTTTGCTTTTTTTTTTTTTTTTTAAATTTTTAATTTTTTGAATAGACACAGGATCACGCTATGTTGCCCAGGCTGGTTTTGAACTCCTAGCCTCAAGCAATCTTCCTGCCTTGCCTCCCAAAGTGCTGGGATTACAGGTGTGAGCCACCATGCCTGGAAACTACTTTTGATGAAACTAGACCACAATGAAAAGTAAAGTGTCCGTAGTAAGTCATGGCTTTTTGTTTCATTCTTTAGGCCATTCTGCTTCAGACAAGGTTCAGCCGAAGGTAAGTGATTGACTAAAAAGCAAAAGCCTTAGTGTTACAAAGTAAGACATGATGAAAAATCGTCAGAAATTCGATGAAAAATTATCAGAAATTCAATGAAAAAATTGATCTCTTAATTTATATAGTGCTTTGTAATTTACAGATATTTGGCAGTTAAATATCTAACTTATAGATGGAGAATTGGAGGTTCAGAGAGGTGAAGTGACTTGTGTGAGTTCAGTTGACTGGAAGGAGAACAGCTAGAAAATGAAGCCAGGCCTCCCAGACCCAACTGTTGTGCTTTTTCTGCTGTGTGTAGCGGGCCTGAAAATTTTGGGGGTTTTGCTTTTATATGTCATGTTCTATTTCATTTGCAGGGGGAAGGGGGCAGTGTTGTGCAGTTTGATCCCAAGATACATTAGATCCATTATTCTATCCTTTTATAATTTACATTTGAAAACTTAGGCTGGCTTAGGCAAATCCATTCCAGAGTAATTAAAAGGAATTGACAATTTTTATCTCCTCCTTTGTGGGGTTTTTTCTTTGTTTGTTTGTTTGTTTTTGAGAGGGAGTCCTACTCTGTCACCTAGGCCGGAGTACAGTGGTGGCAATCTCGGCTCACTGAAACCTCCACCTCCCGGGTTCAAGTGATTCTTATGCGTCAGGCTTCTGAGTAGCTGGGATTACAAGTGCGAACCACCACACCCAGCTAATTTTTGTATTTTTAGTAGAGGCAAGGCTTCACCATGTTGGCCAGGCTGGTCTTGAACTCCTGACCTCAAGTGATCCACCACGCCTGGCCTCCTTTGTGTTTTTGTGGTATAATTTTCTCATTATGCCTTTTCGAGTGTTGAGTGTTCCATGAAAGGGCCATATATGCAAAGCATCCCCCAAATGCCAAAGGAGCCAAGAAACCAAAGGAGAAGGCAGACAAGTTTAGTTTGTCAGTAAAGGGTATTTTATTAGAGACAGGAGCATGGTCTGGGGCAGCCACAAGACAGGGTAGCTCTCTTCACTGTTACTCCCCAGAGCCATGGCTTACTAGCATAAGGAAAGGGTATACATGTTCCAGCAAGATAATTAAAGGCAACCCTCTTTAATTGTCAAGACGGCAAGAATGCTATATGCATTGTAGCCAGTAATTTGTGTGATAATATCAAGGTTGACATGTTCTTTCACAGAAGACAGTAAATAAAGTAGGAATCAGGAGGCATTCATGAGTCTGGGGCTAATCAGAAGTTAACATGATGGATTAGCATCCAAGATGGAGTCACTTTTGCCTCCACAGTCAGTA
Source organism: Theropithecus gelada (assembly GCF_003255815.1). Lineage (NCBI taxonomy): Eukaryota > Metazoa > Chordata > Mammalia > Primates > Cercopithecidae > Theropithecus > Theropithecus gelada. The sequence continues at coordinate 77,531,659 of NC_037680.1, read as the reverse complement.
TAGAGTACAGGCTGGAGTACAGTGGTGGCGATCTCAGCTCACTGAAACCTCCACCTCCCAGGTTCAAGTGCTTCTTATGCGTCATTTAAGGCCATGCTTATGGCCTGTGCAGGAATGTCCTATTTAGACAAGTCTGTGTATGGGATTAGACATGCCAGAATTTCAATTGTCTTTAATAATGCTTTTTTCCTATATTATGTCTTGTGTGTTGTATCACTATAAAAGGAAAAAAAGCTCATTGCCATAATCCAATCAAGAATTTAGATTATTCTTTCTCAAGTTATAGATTATAACCCATTAGTAGATATTGTCAACTCTCCCAAAAGACCAGAAAAACCTGTTGATGAAACAGAGCTACCTATTACAATAAGAGACAACATCGTTGTGACAGAATCTTAGTGTACTGTCTTAGAAAAGCAAGTTCAAGAGAAAATATGTATAGGGCTTGGGGATCCTGGGCTTAAGTGGCTTAAGGCAGGTTTTTCAAGATGGTAAACTGATTGGTATTGGGCAGAATTGGGGACATGATATTTTAGGATTGGTAGACACAATGAAGATCGTGTCTTAAAGTGTATCTTGATAACTAAACTGTTGATAAGATAAGCTATTTGTCCTGGGAGTAATCTGTTGTCCTGATAGGAGAACAGTTTGCCCAAATGAGCAAACCGTCAAGAGAGATTAGTTTGCAGAAATTTTCTATAGCAAGTAGGGAAATTATTTATTAGTCTTGTCTTTTTGAGCAGGAATTTTCTGCAATGGTTATTTTGACACTGGTGTTGTGAATTCTCAGACTTAAGCTGTGTATATATTATATAAGTTATCTCAATACTCAATCATGAAATCAGTTTAATAAGACATAAACTGCATTTTTAACAAATGAAGTAGAACAGAATTTTAAATTTCTGTTTTATAATTTTTTTGGTTTATATATATACATGTACTGGGTCAAGATGACAAAATGTAAAAATTTTTGAGGATCTTGATCAAAAAAGTTTGAGACATACTGTAATTCCATCGGTAAGGGATTAGCTCAGTTATTAGATTACTATTCTTTTTTTTTTTTTTTTTCCTGAGGCAGAGTTTTACTCTGTTGCCCAGGTTAGAGTCCAATGGCATGACCTCGGCTCAACACAACCTCCCAAGTAGCTGGGATTACAGGTATGCACCAGCATGCCCGGCTAATTTTGTATTTTTAGTAGAGACGGGATTTCTCCATGTTGGTCAGGCTGGTCTCAAACTCCCGACCTCAGGTGATCTGCCCGCCTCTGCCTCCCAAAGTGCTGGGATGAGCCACTGCGCCTGGCCTAGAGTACTATTCTTAATATCCCAAATCAGATTTTAATGACACCAACAATCTATCACAAGACAATAAACTTAAATTTTTTTTGTCATATTTTCATGTTGATAAAATCACAGGGTACCTTAACTTTTTTATCAATACTGTTAGAAATTTACATGTATATAACAGTGGATATTTTAATGTGCTAACAACTTATGGTAGTAAAGTATTCTATAAAAAAATTCTTTGTACTTCTATAAAAAGTTACAATTTTTTAATCGTAACAAATTTATTTATTTCTGTTAAATTAAAAATTACAATTTTTAAATTTCTTACAGAAAGTAAGAAAGTGTAAATCTCTATTTCTCTCCTTAAAGAATGTAATACTTTAACACCAGTAAATTTCTGGCACATTAAAAGACCCATTGCCATATACATAGGAGTGCCCATTCCCTTTCATACTTACGATTGCTACATAATACTATCTTTTAAAAAAATACTCTATTGGGCTGGGCACGGTGGCTCATGCCCATAATCCCAGTACTTTGGGAGGCTAATGTGGGCAGTTCACTTGAGTTCAGGAGTTTTGAGACCAGCCTGGCCAATATGGTGAAACCCTGTCTCTGCTAAAAATACGAAAATTAGTTGGGTGTGGTGGCACATGCCTATAATCACAGCTACTTGGGAGTCTGAGGCAGGAGAATGGTTTGAACCCGGGAGGCAGAGGTTGCAGTGAGGTGGAGTGAGCTGAAATCACGCCACTACACTCCAGCTTGGGTGATGCAGCAAGACTCTGTCTCAGAAAAAAGTGTGTGTGTGTGTGTGTGTGTGTGTGTGTGTATATATATGTTCTACTAATCTGATAGGTGAAAGTAGTTCAAAAGGCTGATATACTCATATTTTTTCTGTACATAATAGAAGTATATACATACTTTACAAATAATATAGAATTCAATTTCTAGAATCACTCTAGTAATCCTTTGGAATTTGTTTCTTTTGTTATACCCTTGTTTTGTTCCAAATAATTCATTTGTCATTATCTTCTAGTTCTAGGAAGTAAGCTCATCTAGCTCTAATGCAGTCTATTGAAAGCAAAATATTTTTCTTTTCTAGCCTCTTTCACTCAGATCAGTCATTAACTTCTATGTTGTTATTTAATGCTTTTCCTGTTTTTAAACAGAGCAATGACAAAAGTGAATTTCTGTCAACAGCACCTCGTAGTCTAAGAAAAAGATTAATAGGTACGTATTTCTTTTTACATGACATTTTTATAAAAAGCAACATCTAAACAACAGGCAATGGTAGTTAAGTATATAGGTTCTAGACTTAGACTGCTTGGTGTTTTGAATCTTTGGCTTTTAGCTGCAACGCTTAGCACCATGTCTTTCACATTGTAGTCAGTGTATATTGAAGTCAGCTAAAAGGTCTTTCCAAAGAAATAACATGCCTTTTAAGACAGTTTTGAGACAGTTTGGAAATTATTCTATTGATTTATTTGGAAATTTTATAATGAAATAATATTAAATATTCATAGTTGTACTGAATGCTAAACAAAATCAAGTGAACAGACATGGCTCCCGCCTTCTAGGAAATTAAAAATCGTTTCAGAATTTTGAATATTTAACTTTGGGGCAAATGACTGGACCTTTATATATCAGGAAAATGTCAATACCTTTCATAATGCTGATCCTTGACAAGAGTAGTATTAGCCAACATTGTTAAATTCAGCCTAACATCAGGGTTTATAACTTCATAGCCCTTTCTTTTCAAGGTACGGATTTCATAGAATTGTTAAAACTGTATTTTTAATCACCATAAAATTGGTAATGCTAAATGATTTGGTATATTAAAGCAGTAAAAGGTCTGTATAGTTGTGATTGTTATTTCATGTCAACTATATCCCATGTCTTGTGTTTTCTCCTTATCCCAAAGATGGGTTGTTTTTTAGAGAGAAGGTGAACTTCCCTCTTCCTTCTTAATCACCACAAAACATATATACCTACATGGAGGAAGCATACATGTAAAGAAGGTAGAGACACTTTCTGCTACCTGCCACCACTTCTAAGCTGTGCATATACCATGAGCAGCAGTCAGTGCACATTTGAATCTGCTAAGCTATATGTGCTTACAAAATTAAGCCTTTTTTTTTTTTTTTTTTTTTTAATATTTACGTTTGTTACATTCTGACTTGGGATAATCCTCTGCAGTATAAAGTTTTTTCACTCATATTTTGGAAGTTAGCTTTTAAAACCAGTTTTATGCCTGTTGATTGTGAAACTGGCTTTATTCTTATTTAATAAGTGTAAAACTAGCTATATTATTTCTGGGGAGTTGTACGCGTGAGGTTGTGGTTTGTCTAAAAAGATGATTCTTGAATCAACTCTGGGATGGTGTATGTATATGTATTAGTAATAATTATAATCATAAGTACCATTTATTGAGTGCTATATTAGTTAGAATGACATTGTCAATAGGCAGCAACAGAAAATTCTATAATAGTAGTTTAAGCCATAGACATTTAGGTATCTCACATCAAAACAAATATGGAGATGCAAGTTCCATGGTTGATGTGACTCAACAGTGTCATTAAGGACCCAGATTGTTCCTATCTTTTTACTCTGCCACCAGCATTTTTCATCTTTAGGTTTGATACTTCATGTTGCAAAATGGCTTTCATAGCTTTAAACGATGGGTATAAATAGGGGTTTTTCTTACATAATTGATGAAAATCTTTCTCAGAACTGCCAGCTATTTTCCCTCAATTCATTGGTCCAGGGGTCACATAGTCAACCATAGTTGGAGCAGAGGCTGGGAAAGCATGTACCTAGAAGAAGAAAAATGCAGTTACCATGAATCATCCCCTAGGATGGGGCACATTGCCATATTTTGTAAAATTAGAGCTCTGTTAGCAAGGAAGAGGGAAGGAGAACGGTGTTAGGTATGATTAACAATTTCTATCACAGTTCCTGAGTGTCAGGCATTATTAGTGGCTTTATATACATTTCAGTGTAATCTTCCTAATGGTTTATTAAAATTATGTACTGTTAATTTGATAAGTAAACCAGTACTGAGAGAATTTATTAATTAGCTCTGGTGAAATCATGAGCAGGTAATGACAAAACCAGAATTCAGACTCTTACTTCAGAGCCCCCACTCTTTCCTTTACCCCACAATGCCTCTCTTGTCAAACCATGAAATTGTCCAAATTGCTATTTTTCCCCCCACAGTTCCAAGGTCTCATTCTGACAGTGAAAGCGAATATTCTGCTTCCAACTCAGAGGATGATGAAGGGGTTGCACAGGAACATGAAGAGGACACTAATGCAGTCATATTCAGCCAAAAGATTCCAGCTCAGAATAGAGTAGTTTCAGCTCCTGTTTGCAAAGAAACACCTTCTAAGAGAATGAAAAGAGATAAAACAGTAAGTGAAGAGAGAGACTTTAACCTTAAAGAAAAATTGTGTAATATCTCAAAGATAGGCTACCCTAAGAGATCCACATCTCTCAAAATAATATTTTTTCTTCACTTTTCTATATTTTCTCAGCCTTCCACATAAATTCCCACATATATCAGTTTCTACTTCTTGACTTTCTGTTCTGGCCTCTCTACATATTCATGAATTAATACCATAGTATATGCTAAATAGTACATCTTAAAAGTGACATGTTGTATAAAAATGAACTTTTTAGGCCAGGCACGGTGGCTCATGCCTGTAATCCCAGCACTTTGGGAGGCCAAGGCGGGTGGATCACCTGAGGTCAGGAGTTCGAGACCAGCCTGGCCAACATGGTGAAACCCCATCTCTACTGAAAACACAAAAATTAGCCAGGTGTGGTGGTGTGTGCCTGTAATCCCAGCTACCTGGGAGGCTGAGGCAGGAGAATTGCTGGAACCCAGGAGGCAGAGGTTGCAGTGAGCTGAGATCATGCCATTGCACTCTAGCCTGGGCAACAAGAGTGAAACTCTGTCTCAAAAATAAATAAATAAATAATTTTTAAAATATGCTATAGGATTAGAATGAAAAATAACAAAAAGAAAAAACTGAACTTTTAAGTAAATATTGATTGGACAGTTGGAGTCATGAGTTGTCAGTGTATCTTGTTTTTGTACCATTGTTGATGTATTTAAGTCAGTGTAATGAATGATGTGGCTAGGGACCCATGCTGAGTCATTTGGAAGAATACTGCAGGCACCCTGGTTTTAGAAAAGGCTAATTATCCTGGTGCTGCATCTAAAGGTTCAGAGCAGTTGAGGAGCCTACTGCTTAAATAGCTTTCTGTCCCTTCCTTACCACCCTAGAGTTTAGTCCTGCCCAAAATAAGAACAAATAGTGTGAGAAGAAAATTCCACTTGACTGGAATAGTAGGCAAGTTTTTTGGTTTGTTTGTGGTTTTTTTCTTTTATTACCTTGCAGTTGATTTCCTCCTCATTTTCACAGTACTTCAGCTATACTAATATTAAAGAATTTGCTAACACTATTTGAGGCCAGGCATCATGCCTGTTTCCCAGCACTTGGGGAGAGCAAGGTGGGAGGATTGCTTGAGGCCAGGAGTTTGAAACCAGCCTGGATAACGTAAGACCCTGTCTCTGCAAAAAAAAAAATTTTTTAAATTAGTCAGGTGTAGTGGTGCATGCCTGCCTTCCCATCTACTTGGAAGGCTGAGGTGGGAGGATCCCTTGTGCCCAGGAGGTTGGGGGTACAGTGAGCCGTATTTGCACCGCTACACTCCAGCCTGGGTGACAGAGTGAGACCCTTCCTCAATAAAGAAAGGAAAAAAAAAAAAAAGATTTACTTGAGGAGAAAGAAAGATCTTGATATGTAAAATCATCTCTCTTTTTTTAGTCTAAATGGAAATTACATATTGTAACTTAGGAATCATTTTTAGGAACAGACTACTACTTCATCTAGTCATTTCTTTAACTTATATGATCCTAGTAATTACTCAGTTTTATTATTGAAATTAAATATGCTTGGCCTTAACTGGTACTGTTGCTTTAAAAAGACTACCAAGTAAAGAATTTCACATGTCCTATTTTACATTAATATTACTGTCTAATTTTGATATAAGACAGATATCTGAAGCTACTAAGGACTGACTACTCTGTTCACTTTCAGAGTGACTTAGTGGAAGAGTATTTTGAAGCTCACAGCAGTTCAAAAGTTTTAACCTCAGATAGAACGCTGCAGAAGCTAAGGAGAGCTAAACTGGATCAGGTATGTTGCAAGGAATGTTACTTCTAAATTTTTTTTTACTCTGTCCTGAAAAATATGCTACATAAGCAATAGATTTGAAAAGTATACACAAGTAGAATTATTGTCCTGATCAAATGAAACACAAGTTAATGTGATTATTACTTCTTTTGTTATACAAATAGTAAATAGGCTGGGCACACGTGGCTCACACCTGTAATCTCAGCACCTTGGGAGGCCAAGGGAGGAGGATTATGTGAACACAGGAGTTTGAGACCAGCCTGGGCAACATAGGGAGACCTCGTTGTTACTAAAATTTAAATAAATAAATAAATAATTTACTGGATTGGACTGTAATTATGCATTTTCCCCCTCTTATTTGTTTATTATTTCTTCAGGATCTATGATAATCATCAGGGTCATAGTCCTTGATATCCATTTGCCATTAATCTCTGTTATTCATTTAACCTATATGTATTTACTAAACCTCACACTGGTCATAAAACAGTGACTGCAACCTGACTTTCTCTCAGTTACAAACTTTGCAAAAAGTAGAGGATATTCTACTTGAGGATATTATGGAAAACCTGCCCAGTGTGGTAACAAGATTACCATGTACTACATACCATGTACTATGGTTCCAGTAGCTCATTTTACAAAAAAAAAAAAAAAAAAAAAAAAAAAAACCCATACAGTTATATTTGCTGGGGTTTTACTTCTCTAAGAGAGGAGACAGAACCATCTGAGTGAGAAAGTCTTTGCCAGTAGTAATTTCAATTGATAATCTAAGTCCTGGCTCATTGGTATTGAGACTCGAATCAGAGAATATAAGCAACGTGGGAGAAGGACACATGAGTCTAGGCTCACAATAGGACTTCATCATACTTAGAGGCAAAAAGATCTCTAGGGGGATGAAAGAAACACCTGTTAGGGAGAGGAAAGCCTTTCATTGATCATAAACATAGCATAGCTAATCAATACAGTCTTCAGTAGCATGTGACAATAAGCATTTATTTTTCATGTCTGCAAGTCAGTCAGAGGTTGGCTGATCTAGGATTTGCTCCATGTTTCTCTTCCTCATTGGACCAGCAGGCTAGCTGAGGCATGTTATCCTCATGACAATGGCAGAGGCATAAGAGAAAAAGTGGGAAAACAGTCTGTTAAAGCCCAGGCTCAAAACTAGATTGCCAGTTCTGCCTCATTCTAGTACAGCTGGATATTGGGGTTAAAAGTGCAGTTTTCCATGAATATTAATTAAAGTTTGAAATGAGGCCGGGCACGGAGGCTCACGTCTATAATACCAGCACTTTGGGAGGCCAAGGCGGGAGGATCACGAGGTCAGGAGTTGAGACCAGCCTGCCCAACATGGCGAAACCCCATCTCTACTAAAACTACAAAAATTAGCCAGGCATGGTGTCATGTACCTGTAATCCCAGCTACTCAGGAGGCTGAGGCAGGAGAATCACTTGAACCTGGGAGGTGGAGGTTGCAGTGAGCAACCTCCTGGAGTGCCACTGCACTCCAGGCTGGGTGAGAGCAAGACTCTGTCTCAAAAAAAAAAAAAGTTTGAAATGAAAGTACATACATGAGATAACATTCTAGAGTTCACACTCAAGTGTGAATATGATCAGATAATCCAGTGTAAATGACTGCTGGAAAAGATACTAGTGCTTTCTCTGCTTTTTCAGGGCTCTGAACTCAGAAGAGATAAGAGAGGTTTTTTTTTTGTTTTTTTTTTTAGCAACCTAGTTAACAATTTTACTTAAAGGTAGTCCTGTTTTGCTTTAACTGTGACTAAATAAACACTGTACAAGCCAGAGTACCTGAAATATTTATCGCAACTCTAATCTTCAGTATTTAAAGAATATTTTACTTGAAAGGTGGTGGAATCATGAAAACATGGTAGTGCCAGAGTGAAGACCCATGTGCAGCTTTTTGCTGGAGTTTTCATTTCAAAAAATGATCTCTAATTCATCAGCATGACTTTCCAAGTTTGGGGTACAGGGCAATGCACTTTCCTCAGTTTATTTATGTTATTGTTTTTAAAAATTTGCAATACTTATCAAAGATAAAGGATTTGTTAGAAACAGCTTTTGGAAGAGGAGCAGTGATACAGATTTATTTTACTAATGATAATGGTAAATAAATTATAAAGAACCTTTAATGTTTTCTGAGAATTAAATTAAAACCTTATTCTTGGAGTTTATAATCATTTAAATGGTTCTGGACAAAACTTACCAAATTCTTTGCTGTTATTACTAAAAAGAATGTTAACAGTTTTAAGAAAACAAATTATTTTTTAAGAATTGTGTTTATCAGTTGATACACTCATTGCCAAACCAGATTAAAGTAATATCCCAATTGGCTTCTTCTAAGCTCGACTTCTAAGGAAATTGTTTGGATTGATCTGCTATCTGTGGTTTGAGAATGACTTTTTTCCCCTCCTCCTTTTTTTAAAGCAAACATTGCGTAACTTATTGAGCAAGGTTTCCCCTTCCTTTTCTGCCGAACTTAAACAACTAAATCAACAGTATGAAAAATTATTTCATAAATGGATGCTGCAATTACAGTAAGTATTATTACAAACTCTTGTAAAATAAAGAATAATACATATTTACATGAATATGTTAAAGTAAGTTAACATTTTTCTTTTTACAATGAGTTTGATATATTTAGTCATATATAAAAATAAATGTAAAAATAGACATTATGACTCATATAGAAATGTCACTTTATTGTATGACTCTTCCCAGAAATTCTACAGTTTTTAAGAAATTTGTGTTTATCAGACTTGACAGCCATTGATAAGATAAATAGCATTTCTTAGAATTATGTTACTGGTTTAAAAAACCTGTATATTTAATTTGTCAAGATTAATAAATATACCAATTAGATTTTAATCCAGTTTTCCACAGCATAGTTCTTTAAATGAAAGGATAATATTTACTTTAATCTTATGTTTGTGTACTACAGACTTTCAGAATTTTATGAGCAGATTTGTTCTATAAGCATTAATTTACTATTTTAACATTATTTCCTAGAATATTTTTTCACTTTTATTATTTTCACACACCTCAGATTAAATTTTAAATTTCCATTAAAATGCCTAGAAGAATGAGTGAAATCAAAACATAGTATTTTCGCCGGGCGCGGTGGCTCAAGCCTATAATCCCAGCACTTTGGGAGGCCGAGACGGGCGGATCACAAGGTCAGGAGATCGAGACCATCCTGGCTAACATGGTGAAACCCCGTCTCTACTAAAAATACAAAAAACTAGCCGGGCGAGGTGGCGGGCGCCTGTAGTCCCAGCTACTCGGGAGGCTGAGGCAGGAGAATGGCGTAAACCCGGGAGGCGGAGCTTGCAGTGAGCTGAGATCCGGCCACTGCACTCCAGCCTGGGCAACAGAGCGAGACTCCGTCTCAAAAAAAAAAAAAAAAACAAAAAAAACATAGTATTTTCTTTTTATGATAATTACTTTTATCCTTGCAGTTAAAAAGACTTGAACATAAGGAAGTGCTTAAAATGTACACGAATGTGAATATACATGCACACTCACAGTTACATTGTCACTGAGGTAAATAAGAAGGTAGATCCATGGGCCAGGCACTGTGACCCATACCCATAATCCCAGTGCTTTGGGAGGCCAAGGCAGGAGGATTGCTTGAGCCCGGGGGTTTGAGAGACTCTGTCTCAAAAAAAAAAAAAAAAAAAAAAAGGTTATGCTAGGAAGGGAATGATTAACTTTTCTGCAAGAACCTCGGCTTCTCTCAATAACTAATTATGGATCTGTGCATTATAAATTTGTAAGCTCTTCACTCTAATCCCATCTCTAGCCCATCATTATTTTTTTCTCCCAGTATGTCAACTTAAGATAACTTAATTTGCTTTGCTTCTCAGGTGAGACCTTATAGTCAGCAAGTTCATTGGAACTGCTAGCTCTCTGAATTCCTTGCCTCTTTATTTTTGTGCTTTGACCTTGTAATCTCTACCTTTGGAGGTTACCTCTTTTCTGTTCTTCCATTTCTAGGTTATCCTGCATTGCCAGAGAGCATCACATAAATACTGTTTCTGCTTGACCTTCGTAAACAGTCATGGAGTTGGACTTTAGCTTGACCTCTAGTGCTTGGTGTTCTGGGTGGGCTCATTCACTCTTCTGGCTTCAGTTGGTTTCTGTATATGAATGACTCATGTAACAGTTAACCTCCAACCCATACCTCACTCTCAGTAGCAGACCTGGATATCTGAATGTATATTAGCAGTTTCTACTTGGATGTCCTGTAAATAATTCAACATACATAAAATTAAGCTCATCTGAAGTCCACTGTTCCCACCTGCCCCTGCTATCCAGCAGAGTGAATGAGTGAATGTTAGTCACTCCATTTGTGTAGTTGCCTATGGCAGAAAACTGAATCATTCTTCTTTTTTTTTTTTTTTTTTTTTTCATTTTAAGAGACAGAGTCTCACTCTGTCACCCAGAATGGTGTGAACACAGCTCAAGGAGCCCCAACCTCCTGGGCTCAAGCAATCCTCCCATCTCAACCTCCTGAATAGCTGGGTCCACAGACGTGCGCCACCATACCTGGGCTCATTTTTTAAATTTTTTATTGTGTAGAGATGAGATCTCACCATCTCTCACCATCTTGCCTAGGCTGGTCTCAAACTCCTGGGCACAAGCAGTTCTCCTGCCTTGGCTTCTAAAACTGCTGGGATTACAGGCATGAGCCACCGCGCCCAGCACTGAGCCATTCTTAAGTATTCTTTTACTCAGTCTCCACATCTTATCAGTCTCCAAATCTTATTGGCTTGACTATAAAGTTCTTGACATGTTTACATTTTTCTCCATGACAGCTAAATTAATCTTCCAGTTTTGTTCCTTCCTATCCATTCCCCAAACATAGCCAATGTAATCTTTCTGAAAAGAACATGTTACTTTCTTACTTAAAACCTTTCTGTTAACCCCTCATTAGTTACTTTTAAATGCTCATTCTTGGCCTGGCACGGTGGCTCACATCTATGTAATCCCAGCACTTTGGGAGGCCAAGGTGGGCGGATCACCTGAGGTCAGGAGTTCGAGACCAGCCTGACCAACATAGTGAAATCCCGTCTCTACTAAAAATACAAAATTAGCCAGGCTTGGTGGTGCACACCTGTAATCTCAGCTACTTGGGAAGGTGAGGCAGGAGAATTGCTTGAACCCAGGAGGCGGAGGTTGCAGTGAGCCAAAATCACGCCACTGCACTCCAGCCTGGGTAATAGAGCAGGACTTCATCTCAAAATAAATAAATGCTCATTCTCCTTGGAATTAGTGAATTAATGGTTTAGTATGACTTAACAAGGCCTTTGTTACTTGACCTCTGCTTACCTTTTCAATTTAATCTATCAATTTCAACTCTGCTTCAGCCTGTAAAATTTTTAGGACTTTTTTTTTTTTTGAGACAGTCTCGCTGTGTCGCCCAGGCTGGAGTGCAGTGGTGTGATCTCGGCTCACTGCAGGCTCCGCCTCCCGAGTTCATGCCATCCTCCTGCCTCAGCCTCCCAATTAGCTGGGACTATAGGCACCCACCACCATGCCCAGCTAAATTTTTTGTATTTTTAGTAGAGATGGGGTTTCACCGTGTTAGCCAGGGTGGTCTCGATTTCCTGACCTCGTGATCTGCCCACCTCAGCCTCCCAAAGTGCTGGAATTACAGGCGTGAGCCACCGTGCCCGGCCTTTTTAGGGCTTTTATTGGCAATGGTCTCCCTTGCCTCCAGTCATCTGTCATCTGAAAAGTAATAGAAGCTACAGTGAAGCTACTGAACAAATTGGTATACAGATAATAAAATTGTGCCTTTACCTTGTATGAGTTTGGAAAAAATATTTATTTATTTATTTAAGATGGAGTCTCACTCTGTTGCCCAGGCTGGAGTGCAGTGATGCGATCTCAGCTCACTGCAACCTCCACCTCCCAGGTTTAAGCAATTCTTCTCCCTCAGCCTCCCAAGTAGCTGGAATTACAGGTGCCTGCCACCAAGCCAGGCCAATTTTTGTATTTTTAGTAGAGACGGGGTTTCACCATGTTGGCCAGGCTGGTCTCGAACTCCTGGCCTCAAGTGATCCACCTGCCTCGACCTCCCAAAGTGCTGGGATTACAGGCGTGAGCCATCATGCCCGGCCAATAATAATTTTTGAAAAGAATACTTTTTTTTTTTTTAGGAAGGAAGAGGAAGAACTGGGATAGCTAAATCACTAAATATTGATTCCTGGCCTTGCACGGTGGCTCATGCCTGTAATCCCAGCATTTTGAGAGGCCAAGGCAGGCAGATCACCTGAGGTCAAGAGTTCGAGACCAACATGGTGAAACCCCATCTCTACTAAAAATATAAAAATTAGCTGGGCCTGGTGGCAGGTGCCTGTAATCCAGCTGCTGGGGAGGCTGAGGCAGGAGAATCACTTGAACCCGGGAGGCGGAGGTTGCAGTGAGCTGTGATGGTGCCATTACACGCCAGCCTGGGCAACAGAGCGAGACTCCATCTTGAAAAAAAAATTTTAGTTAATTTTTTTTTACAGACACTGTCTTGCTCTGTTGCCCTGGCAGGAGTGCAGTGTCACCATCATAGCTCAGTGCAGCCTCAAACTCCTTGGCTTAAGTGATCCTCCCAGCTCAACCTCCTGAGTAGCTGGAACTATAGGCACCTGCCACCACACCCAGATAATTTTTTAATTTTTTTTTTTAAATAAAAATATTTTTGACCAGACGTGGTGGCTTATACCTGTAGTCCCAGCAATTTTGGGGGCCAAGGCGGGTGGATTACGTGAGCCCAGGAGTTCAAGACCAGCCTGGGCAATATGACAAAAACCCATCTCTACTAAAAATACAAAAATTAGCCAGGTGTGGTGGAGCACAGCTATAGCCCCAGTTTCTTGGGAGACTGACTCAGAAGAGTCACTTCAACCTGGGAGGCTGAGGTTGCAGTGAGCCAAGAGTGCCACTGGACTCCAGTCTGGGTGACAGAGTGATCTGTCTCAAAAAAAAAAAAAAGTATATATACATATATGAAAAACTTTTTTGCATTTGCCTTCCCAAAATTCTGGGATTACAGGCTTGAGCCAATGTGCCTTACCCCTTTCCTGTATTTTTTATAAGCTTAATTTAAGGAAACTGGTTGATAATAAAATTGGTAATAAGAGGTATTGAAGTTTAATTGCATGAATACTGTCTTTCCTAACAGCCTTGGGTTCAACATTGTGCTTTATGGTTTGGGTTCTAAGAGAGATTTACTAGAAAGGTTTCGAACCACTATGCTGCAAGATTCCATTCACGTTGTCATCAATGGCTTCTTTCCCGGAATCAGTGTGAAATCAGTAAGTTTCAGAATGTTAAAGGGAAAAACATTATATCCTCTGCCAATTCATGCCTCCACATAAATGAGGATGGAGTATTAAAGAATTTTGTTTTAGTCTTCATGGTAGTAGGATTGTATAGTGCTTAATACCATGTGTTCGGACTCAGAAGAATCTAGCTTTGAAATCATCTTTGAATGTCCTACGTTGTAACTGACATGTATTAAAACTTAGGAAAATATGTTAGTTTTGTTTACTACACTGAGTATCAGTGGTACTTCTGAAGAAGGGAATTATGGGGTCTTCAGTTTTGTTATAAACTATGAAAATGCTTTATTAGGCAAAAACTACATGCTGTGAAAATGCTTTAAAATGCAACAGGATGTGAAGACTATAGTTTTACAATACATTTATCATAGATCATTTTTATTTCAAATGCTTAATATCTCTTCCTCATTTGAACATGAAATCTTTTGGGTGCTGGATATTGAGTCATGTAGTATTCCTTTTTAAAAGTGTCTATAGTGTTTGTGTCCTGTTTCCTTTGATAGAACTGTAGTTTTCTAATGTTTCTCGTGTTCTTGGGAGCTTTTTCATTTGTTTTTGCTGCCCTCTTATATTACCTATTACATTGATATCTTTGCTATTCTTTTCTATTTTCTTTTAGCCACAACTTAGGCAAAAAACAATGAATTAGATATAATTCATCGAATACCAGTAGAATTTTTAAAAGTGATTTTTTAAAACTTTTGGGAAATCCAAATTCATTATTAAGTTATAAAAAAAGGTTTGATTTTCTAGTTGTATATGACAATAAATTGTAATTAATATGGCACCTCTTGCACATTCATGATATAGGTCCTGAATTCTATAACAGAAGAAGTCCTCGATCATATGGGTACTTTCCGCAGTATACTGGATCAGCTAGACTGGATAGTAAAGAGATTTAAAGAAGGTAACATGAAGTAGATGCTCTGTAGTTTTAGGGTAAAGTTAAGCATATACTTCTACTTATTCATGTATTTATATACATACAGTACAGTTATACATACATATTATATGTATTATATACATACATACACATACAGTATTATTATTATTATTATTATTTTATATATATATATTTTTTGAGACAGTCTCTCTGTTGCCCAGGCTGGAGTGTAGTGGCACCATCATGGCCCACTGCAGCCTTGACCTTCTGGGCTCAAGCAGTTCTCCCACCTCAGCCTCCCAGGTAGCTGAGATCACAGGCGTGTGCCACTGTTTTCAGCTAATTTTGTATTATTTGTAGAGATGAGGTCTCGCTATGTTGCCCAGGATAGTCTGGAACTTCTGGGCTCAAGCAGTCCTCCTGTCTTGGCCTCCCAAAGGGCTGAGATTATAGGTGTGAGCCACCACACCTGGCCCAAAAAGATTATTTTAATAATGGCACTTATCTTGGTGCTCTAAAATAATTTGACCTTTTTCTATGAACCTTTTCTGTGAACTTAACAGGGAAGAAAAATGTTAGTCCCACTTTCTTAAGTTTGTATATCCAAAAGCCTTTTTCTGTTTATAAAACACCCCAGAAGTGCAGTGGCGCAATTTTGGCTCACTGCAACCTCCACCTCCCGGGTTTAAGCAATTCTCCTGCCTCAGCCTCCCAAGTAGCTGGGATTACAGGCGTGCACCACCAAGCTCAGCTAATTTATTTCAGAATAATTTTCAGGTTTTGTTTTGCTTGTGTAAAGTGCCTCCACTTGAGCGTTACATCTTTGTCTGATATTTTTTTTTTTTTTTTTTTTTTTTTTTTTTTTT